>NC_057799.1:209642442-209866150 GCF_018294505.1 Triticum aestivum
GTGGGCTCGCGCGGTCGGCGGCGAAGTGGGGCTCAGCCCGGGCGACGTGGCGCGCCGTGAGTGGCTGCGGCCGGCGGCGGAATTCGTCCGGCCGTAGACGGATGTGTCCGGCCGCGGCGGGGTGGTTTGCTAGGGTTTGATCTGTGAATAAATTTCGGAGGGGGAGGAGTTTTATAGTAGAGGGAGCTAGGAGAGTCCAAATGGAGCACGTTTTTCGCCCACACGATCGTGATCGAACGACCTAGAGCATGGAAGAGACTTAGAGGGGTTTTGGGCTGTTTAGAGGGGGTTTTTGCTGCAACACACAAAAGGACTTTGCGGTTACCCGGTTAACCGTTGGAGCATCAAACGAGCTCCAAATGGAACGAAACTTGACAGGTGGTCTACCGGTGGTATGCCAAGGCCACTTGGCAAGACTCGGTCCATTCTGAGAACGTTCAACACCCGCTCACGAAAAGAAAGAAGAGGGGTGCGCCGGAGGAGGTGGGAGTGCCGGATTACAAAACGGACAACGGGGAAAATGCTCGGATGCATGAGACGAACACGTATGCAAATGAGATGCACATGATGACATGATATGAAATGCATGACATGAACAGAAAGCAAAACGAAGACAAAACCCAACCACGGAGGGAATATCATAACACATAACCGAAAATGGCAAGAGTTGGAGTTACAAATATGGAAAGTTACATCCGGGGTGTTACACACTGGTTCGGCTGCGGTGTGAGGCTGCCATCGCCGCAGAATAACAGCGGGTGTGGGTGAGTAGAGGGATGGCCTGACCAGCGGTGGGAGTAGTAGGGGGCGGTGAGGCCTCCGCGGCATCACAACCGGCCATGGGAGGCAGGAGCACGCGGCACGACCGGTGCTGCTTTGGGCGGCTGGAGCAAGAAGATCAAAGGTTGAAGAAGCACTACGGTCGTTGGATGGACATCGTACGGTCACTACAGCTAGAATCGTTTATATTGACTAAGTTGACAAAGCCCTTGGTACGCGTCAACTTAGTAGGCCCACAGGTCAGCCTCCGAAACGGTGAGCCCCAGATGTCAGGGGGAGGAATCATTTTTTGGGCGGCTGAAGCAAGAATATCCGAGAATGAAGAAGAAGCACGACATCCGTTGGATGGACATCCAACGGCCACAGCTGCCAGAACCGTGTGTTGTTGACAAAGCCTTGCCTACGCATCAACTAAGTTTTTTTAGGGAACGCGTCAACTTAGAAGGCCCACAAGTGTGTGGCAGAGAATATATAGCCCATTTGCGATTTGTAAGAATGTACAGCCCATTTTTTAATTCTAATGGAATTTACTACAGCCCATTTACAGTTCGTTAAAAGTACAGCCCGTTTTTTAATTCTAATGGAATTTACTACAGCCCATTTACAGTTTGTTAAAAGTACAACCCATTTTCTAGTTAGGACAACGATTAATAATTTCAACCAACCGCTCAAAACAGAATTCAAAAAAATTCCCACATTTTTATGGGATCTAAAATATTTTTATCCCAAATTTCTAGTCAGATTAAATATAATTTCAAAATAAAGTTGTATTACGTTAAAATCCAACGAAATATTGCGCGCGCAACAAGTAATGAAATTAAAATTTTCAAATTCCAAAAATAATATATTTTTTAAACTAACTACGTGTTTGGTGCATTTTTTTATAGTTACTGCCCAGTTATTATAATTACATCCCATTTATTATTTCTTAAAGTCCATTTTATTGTTAGGCCTAATGCATACCTCCTAGGAAAGTTTGCAGCCCAGCGGGGCGGAGAATAACAAGTTCACCCGGATATTGTGTACAACTGTCGGTCCAGTTGCATTGCTGATGTTGAAAAAAAGGCCTGTGTAGTACAGTACAACCTAACATGGCTACTCAGCCCAAATTCAGCGACGCCGGAAAGGCCCAAACAAGGCTTCTGTACAACTTTTTGAAGTCACTGAGCTCAATTAATAACTTAAGGAAAAAGTTAGATTACAGTGGAACCTAATTAAAAGCTGTCACGAGCAAAGGAATAATTCAACGGGTCCCACTTGTGCGTGTGTGTGTGTGAGAGAGAGAGAGACCCATCGGTCGATGCTCGTAAATACATCTTTCAACCATATGCATTGCTGATGCTCAGTAAAAACTTATATAGTTGACACAATCATATAGAACATCATAGCACACTGAACTTGCATACAAAAATTTCACGCAGGCGGCACAATCAGGATGGAAGCAGTGGATCGCTACGAGTAGGGCTATGTTGAAACCAACGAACTCGTACATAACGGTTCATCGTCTTTATCAATGACAGGGAAATATCTTGAATGTTGTGCAAAGAAAACAGACAGACAACACAATAAGTTCTGCTAGCACATTAAGTTGACGTACAGCCCTTTCTAAAAAAAGTTCAGGTACAAAATTAGAACAGGTCACAATCAAATGTACTGGCACATCAGTGCTTCACACCCATAGCTCGGATTTAACTAGTATCTGACAAGATTCAGTTGTTACCTCAAATTAGAGCACATCCAGGCAGCCAGCCCTGCCTCTTCTCCCAAAGAAGCAGTGGCCTCCGCCGCGCGATGGAGTAGGCCCTGTGCCATCCATCGTTCCGAGCAACACGGGGAAAGTCTGACGTTGACTCCTGTAATGGACGTCGTCGACGGACCCTGGCACCAGCGGCGGCGGCAGGACTTCGATTGATGGATTGACCACTTCTTCGACATGCACGAACACTCGATACAGGTACATCCCTAACGTGGTCCGCGGCGGCCTTGGTGGCGACGAATAGTACAACCCCGGTTCCTGCACCGGTATCTCAACACCAATCACCTTCGGTATGGTGGACGGCTTCTTCATCCATGCCATAACCGTCAGAGCCCAGCTGTCTGGAGGAACAAACATACTTACGAGCTCACCTCCAAGGTCGTTGATAAGCTCATTCATGGACTCGCTGTTCCAAGCACGTCGAGGCATGCCGTGGAAGGTAAGCTTTGTTAAAAACTCAAGCTCAGAGGGCACCGAGCCCCATCCTGGGTGCCACCGATCAAAGCTCACCAGCGCGCCATCGCAGAACAAACGCCGGGAAGATTCGAACACACGACTGCAGTCGAAAGTTGTCCGGAACCTGACGAAGAAATCAGCCGGTGGCGGACAGACTTCGACGAGCAAGTCACTTATTTGGATGCCGTGCGCAATGCCAAGAGCTTTGACAAGGTCGTCCGGCGAGACGGGAGGCCGGTCGCCGTTGATGGTTACCATCAGCACTTTGCCGGCAAACTGGTCGTCAAGCGCCGCCATGCCACTGTTGAGCGACAGCACGCAGCGACCGAAGGCAGGACGGACCTCAGGATCTCCGGCTCGGAGATCCGCGTTGACCGGCGACATGATAGTGAGCTTGAGTACAGGGAGTACAGGAGGGGGATTTGGGGGAACTGGAGTAGGAATCGAGATTCCAGAGGTGGGGGAGGGGCGGGAGATTGGGGATGAAAAGGTAGCTTGAATTTCGAACACGCGCCAATATGCTCTCGGCGCGCAAGCGCACGAAAACACCGGTGGCGCCCACATGTCGGCCTAAGAGTCCTTATTCTTTCTTTTTTGGAGAGCCCGGCCTTTTTTTGAGGATCTTTTGAGAGCCCGGCCTGAGAGTCATAATTGACCTGTTTGGCATTGCGTTACTACTCGGCCCATATTCAACGACACCTCACTGGCCCAAACAAGTGTACATCATCGAAAAGACACTGAGCTCAAATTATATAACTTGAAAAAAGGAGATACACTCTGAACACTGGAGAATGGTGATGCCCTCATTTAGCCCACCAGTAGTTCGAGACAATAAACAGTTCGAAACAACGATATATACAACATTCAAACACTGACTAGTGACTACTACTGACATAAACAGCAAGACATGATAGTTCATAAGAAGTCTTGCTACACCACCAAAACGCACCCATCTGCAGCGCTCAGACTCTCGTGATCCAGACGAGAATGACATTCTAAACATAGGCAACTATTACATAGTAAGAGTGACATAGACGAGGATGACCAAATGTCAAGGAATATGCATAACAAAAGAAAGAACTACCCATCCAGAACAAGCAGCAAAGACAACAAAGTCATTCGAAGAGATGATCCAACACCATCATAATTTGCAGCCCCGCTTCAGCGACCAATGATCCGGAGACACCAGTACTCCACCCTTTCGACGCAACAGCCCAATTACCTATCAACCTGAAGGCTTGAACCACATCACTGCCTGTCGTAATTGAGACATCCAAGGATCAAAGTTAATCCGGATGCCTTTGTCATTCTCACCTTCTTTTGGCTGCAGGCTGTATCGTTGACAATCAGGGGAGTTTGCTCCCGAACTCCTAGGGCTCGCCGTGTAGACACAATTTTCCATAGCAAACAGAGCCTCTCTGCCATCAAGGTCCTTGCCAACGGTGATCTCCTGGTTAATCGGATAATTGAGTCCGAGAAACAGAGAGTGTGAACCAAGGCTGTTTACCCGCCTCCAACTAAAAAATCCTGAAGGCCCCAACAAGCTGGTATCCTGCTCATAGACGTAACAACCACTGTCCGGATACTCACGTATTTCACGGTGCTTGTATACAGTGGGGTTTTTGCAATATAACTTTTCCGGCTCATGTGTCCGAATGATCATCAGTCTTTTGCCGTCGTCTGATCGAGCGAGGAACCAGTTGTGCTTCCCTGTTTTTGGCAAAGGTGGTGTGATTACAAAGGGCAGTAACTGTAGGGACACTGCATCATATCAAAAAGGACAGGCATTGTTAATGTAAGATCAGCATTGTTCAGAGTATGAGTAGGATAATGCAAGAAACAACATTGATATGTCCCTGTTGGAACTGGGAGGAAAATACAGGGAAATGTATACTGGGTTCGAAAATATAGAAGTGCCATGCATGGTTATACTCATGTTATCTCGCAATCGATTCTTCACAGGAAACTACCATGTCATGCATGTTATGTAATCATGTTCTGTCCTCA
This sequence comes from Triticum aestivum, assembly GCF_018294505.1. Lineage (NCBI taxonomy): Eukaryota > Viridiplantae > Streptophyta > Magnoliopsida > Poales > Poaceae > Triticum > Triticum aestivum. The sequence continues at coordinate 209,647,442 of NC_057799.1, forward strand.
CAAACAAATTCTTCAAGGTAACTAACAGACCATGCATTGTTATATACTCGTGTTCTGTGGGCAAAATTTTTGTGAGGATATTATTCTAGCCATTGATTGCTGAAGGGCGAATATAGGTATGTACACATGGTAAGCATTACAGGATTTCACTACTTCCAAATATAGAGTTCTCCATATGCACATTTACTTCCCTAATGTATGGTTAGATGAAACCAACAGTGTGGTGCATGTTTCTACATCATGAAAATGAGGAAACTAACATGGCCATTGATACACACTCATATTTAGTAGTAGTATATAGATTACTGTAAAATAAGGAGAATATCCATATATTCCTAACCGTTTGATTATTCAGGGGTACAAATTGGCTGTAATGACATGATCACAATCGCATGAATTAACTCATTCCAAATATAGCTGATTTACGGCGTCTCTAATACATTGCCATAGTTCTACTCAAATTCTGCTCAAACAGGGATATGCCAATCATCACAAAAAGTTCAAACAGTGTCATGGCGTCATCATTAACATGAGACGGAAACAACTTACACGCGCCGTCCCAGCAATACGTGGTGCCATCTGCTTTGTCGATCGCGTAGATGATGCCATTGTGTTCAATAGCATCACAGAAGTGTGTATCAGCTTTGACGATGATCCACTGCGAGCTGAGTTGTCTCCAGCTAAAGAAGGCACCGGCGTAAAGATAGGCGAGTCCGCGGTCGAACAAGGCAATTAGCTTGAAGTCTGCGTAATTCGCATGTCGTGTGGGCACTTGGCAGATTACAATCTTCTGCAAAACAAGGTCCGTCCAACTGACGTGGTAATCTAGATGACTAGGACCGCGATGGTAAAACTCTATATAATCCAACGGAGGAAGGATAATCTCATGGGAGGTCTGGAAGTTCACGAGCACCAACTTTTTACCGTCTTCTCTGAAGGCAGCCATCCAGTGGGAGTTCATGCCGACCCAGTACATACCTGCCAAGAAGTTTCGGGCGATGGTGATCGGATCGAAGTCGAGGGAAATGATGTACGGCGACCCACTACATACCTGCAAAGAAGTTTCGGCTAATGGAGATCGGATTGAAGTCGAGGGGCATCATGTACGCCTCCGTATCATGGTGAGCCAATCTCGCAAGACCAGATAGCAGCAAGCAGGGTGTCTTGAAAAGCTTTGGCCTCGCTTCGATGATGGCCGTGTGCATGCCCCTCGAGCATGCAGCCAGCCGCAGGGCGCTCAACATATCCATACACGAACAACAGAGGTCGAGGACGTCACTGGGGAGATTGCTCCAATCGCGGCTCATATGGATCCTGCGCGGTTCGCGTTCGGCCATGGTGGAGTTTGGAAGGTGGGGTTTTGGGGGGCTTGATTTACGGGGGAGAAGGCTGTCGGTGCTGGAGCGGCTAGCGAGGGAATAGTGGTACTGGGGGAGGCGAGCGAGGCGAGGGTATGCGGGGGCACAGTGAGATAATGAAGAGTGACCTCAGGATCTCCGGCGAGACGGAGATGGAGATGGAGTGGTGCTAGGGGAGAGGGAGACGAGGCGAGGCATGCTATACAGCGGCGGTGACAGTGACTGCACAGTGCACAAGGTGAGGCTGACTTTGGTAACCCGGACACGCCGCCTGGACTGGTGTCACCTCGGGCGCAGGGTCTTGTCACTTCACTGTGAGGACCGGATGAATAATAGTATTTTGACCATCAAGTGTACCACAGTTGTACTACTACTACTACTAGTAGGAGTAGTAGGAACATGAGTACACTCCCGTGCTAGCATGCCTCTGGGTTCACTTCATCCTCCAGCTATCATCCATATTGCGAGCAGAACCAAATTCTCGTGCATGCGGAAGCGCGAAGAAGGACTTTTCTTTTTTGAGGATAACCGCATATTCCTTAACCGTAGTAGGAACATGAGTAGTACTCCCTCCGGTCCTCTTTTGTCTGCGCATAACTTTTTTCAGTATTTCTCTAATTAGTCTGCGTATATACCCTTTTGCATGCGCCCATTTCCCTCCATGCCCCGCATTCACAGCATTAATTAGCGTACGCATGAGCAGCTGCAGCCAGACTCCAGCCAATAAACTGCAGCATGCAAGTGGGCCATTCTGTGCGCGTGGGAGAGAGAAAAGGCAACCGAAGAGCCCGTCCAATCCATTGCATGCAGCAGTCAAACCACCGCAGCTCTCCTCATGCATGCGCATAACTTCTCCCATTTACTTCTCCATCGGGAACCGATTTTCCTCGGCTTTTTCACTACTCCTTGATCTTCATTTGCATCCAAACCACACTGCATTCACATTGTTTTAACCTCTTCACATCCTCCTGGAGTAATTCCGAAGCCCCTATAAATAATCATCTTCTTCAGTTAGACTAGCCATCTAATCCTAATTCTCCAAACCATAGCCCTCCGGTCCAGCGGTTCCAAATGGCGAAAGAGATCGAGATGCAGGTTTTTAGCGTCCAACATGTCCTCGTCGAAGGCTCGTTGAGCATAGTTGCCACAGTCACCGACCACCCAAGGGTTGTTCGGAAGTGGATCAACAATGTATCCAACTCCCTCCAAAAGGTGGAGATGAATGTCATCGGTCTCGACGCAGAGTACACGGAGCGTGCCACTGGGAAGATCCAACGCGGCGCTGTCCTTCAGTTGTGCCTCGAAGATGATGTTTTGGTGTACCACATCATACACGCGCCCTCCATACCAGGTGAGCTTCACGATTTCTTGTCTCGGGAGGACATATACTTCTGTGGGGCAGCCATCGCAGGGGACAAACAGAAGTTGGAGCCGTACAACCTTGATTTGAAAAGCATCGCTGACCTACAAACCAAAATAAAAATTCCTTTGAAGATTGTGATAAACCGACACCATCCCTATTCGACGTAGCAAATTTTGTGCTAGGAACAAATCTTCAGAAGGGTGACGAGACGCTGTCATTCAGGTCGTTTGGATGGGAGAATTATCCCTTGACGTACGAGCGGATAAAATATGCAGCCCTCGATGCCCGTGTTAGTTTCGAGATAGCTGCAAGTCCAGAGAGCTTGTTGCGAAGCCGTCTCCCACAGAAAATGAGAACAAGAAGAAGAAGAAGAAGAAGAAGAAGAAGAAGAAGAAGAAGAAGAAGCACTAGCAGCAGGGCATTATGGATGGATGAACTATTTCCTCTCTTGTAAAAAAAATATCCCCTCTCTATGTATATTGATATAGATGGACTATTTCGATGGTGTGCATGTCTTTGGAACAAGTAGTAGCATGGGTCTGCTTGACTATAAGAAACTATTTATCCGCCTAGCTTTCTCTACTACTCCTTCTAGTGATCGGTATGCAATGCATGTGTCCATAGACATGACAGCTTGTCCATGGAAGTTCAACAACGACGACCATCACGTTTCATCCACTGCCACTCGTGATTCCCACGACGCCGCTCCAGCCACGGCACCACGTCCCCTGACGTGCGCCTCACCCCTCTCGGCCGCACCGCCCATCTACCTTTGTGTGCTTGACATGTGGGCCACCTTAAATGCGGCGAGCATCAAGTTTCTACCATAGCCACACGCGATTCCCACGATGCCGTACGAACCCATGACACCACACGTCCCCCGACCCCACTGCCCCTCTAAATTTGAATTTGAATCTTATAAAACGAAAAGATTCAAAACAAATAAACTGGGAGAGAGGGAGTATATCGTAGGATGTGTCCCATACGAAACAAGTCCCGTGGTTTGTCACCGCCAAGATGCGGTTAGAAAGGAGCACAACGTCTTCGTACTCGTACGGCAACAAATCGGCCGCAGACAGCATGGTCCACATTTGACCGCCATGTGCAAGGTTCGTGCTATCTTATTCAATCTCACCGTTGTTCTATCGTACCAATTCATGCGGTGGCCCATTGCATGGCTGATCCCAATGTTGGACAAAGGTTCTACGGGAACAGTGTCACCATTGTAAATGTTGTGCAAATTGATGTTGGTACCCTCCCGTACATATGCAAGCCAATCTCCACTCGCACTGAGCCTAACCTGTGAAACAGTGGGCAGGGGGAGAATTAGGAAATGGACACGGAAGTAGTCTTTAGAATGCATTTACTACGTGATCAAACTCATCTTACCTGCTCATCGGACGAAATCCGAGTGCCCCTCAACGTCGGCATCTCAAGGGACGTCAACTTGCAACTACGGCCACGCCGCGCTGGAGAGACCCCCAAGGAAACATCCTCGTGCATTCCACAGAACATCAAGATGCATTTGTATGAGTAGTTTATCTTGTGAGAGAAAAGGATGAACGAGGGAAGGCCTCTAGAGATAGAGATAGACACTACTACTACCAATGTGCTGGCCCGTGCGTTGCAATGGATCCAAAGTAGTAGAATAATACTTGTTCACGTGCTTGAAATATAAACACTCTAGTTTTGATATACATGTGTCAGCAGACATGACAGCTTGTCCATGGAAGTTGAACCACGGCGACCATCACGTTTCTTGTTTCTACCACTGCCACACCCACACGCGATTCCCACGACGCCGCTCCAACCCTACCTGTAAGCACGACGTCCCCCGACGTGGACATGGATCCTCTGACGTGGCTATCACTGCCTTACCCTGCCTTTCCTTCGCTGACTGGTGGGACCCACACTTGCGGGTCCCACATGTCAGTGATAGAATGGTAGGATTGTTCACGTCAGGGGATCCTCATCCCCCGACGTGCGCCTCATCCCTCTCGGCCCCACCGCTCCTCTGCCTTTGTGTGCATGACATGCGGGCCAGCTGAACTGCGGCGACCATCAACTTTCTACCACAGCCACACCCGATTGGACGCGGTTTGCCTGCTCCGCTGCTGTGCTCCGATCCGTACTCCCGCACCATCGAATTTTCATCCAGCGGCTGTGACACATTTCGTCCCGGGCATCAATCCTCAGCTGGAGTACTTCTGTACTACAGGTAGTACCCGCCGGTGTGGCCATCTACGCCTCGTAACGCCCCGACGCCCAGCTGTGGCACCCTCGCCACGGCCACGCCCCCACCGGTCGGTTCATCTCGAACGAGTGAGTCGCGAACCACACCACCACCATGAGAATGACATGTGGGCCAGACGCATTTAAGGTCCGCATGTCATTGACTCATAGGCCGGGCACTAAGCCACTGAAGTTCGGTCCTGTGGGCCCCAAGATGGAAATGTAACTCCTGCTGCAGGCCTTGTGGTGCTCCCGCAGTATGAGCTCGTGCCAAACCCGGAATTTATTTCTTACTATCTACCAACTACTCTCTCCGTCCGGAAATACTTGTCTGGGAAATGGTTGTATCTAGACTTATTTTAGTTATAGATACATCCATTTTATCCATTTCTAGGACAAGTATTTCCGGACGGAGGGAGTACTAGTAAGGTACACGTGCATTGCACGCATGAGATTCTGGTGGTTTGTGCATTATGCTTCTACATGTGGAGTCTTCTAGATTCTACATGTGGCAAAATCTGGTGGAATGTAGATGATATCCAACGGCCAGTAGTGCTCGGATTTGCCATCTTTGTACCGTCGGATTGGCTTCATCCAATGACCAACTTTCAAAGTTATGGTTTGGTTTGCAGCCTAAGGTTGCCACGCCTAAGCTTAGGCGTGCCACAAGTGTGTTTGGTTGCGTTCTCATCTCAGCATAGTTGTTCCCTCTTCATGCATGCTCAACTCAACACCCCTCTTCATGTATGCTCTCTTCATGCATGCTTCTAGTGTATTTGTGCTAATCTAGTGTGGACTCATGCACCCTCCATACACTCTACCAAACACCCAAAAGTGGGTCGAGAAGGGAACTCTTGGGATCATGCACCCTTCATACACCCTACCAAACACACCAGGCATGTGTTTGGTTCATTGCTACACTTGTGGCTTGCCACACTTTTCTAGCTACATGGTCCACATGTCATAGACTCAACTTCTTGCCAAATCTTGCCACACTTGTGGTGGCCATTTTGTTAGCCACATTTTTTGTGGCAGACACACTTTGCCTAAGCTTAGTTGTGGCAAAGTTAGTCATGAATGAAAACCATGGAGTCTTCTAGATTCTACATGTGGCAGAATCTGGTGGAATGTAGATGATATCCAACGGCCAGTTGTTCTCGGATTTGCCATCTTTGTACCGTCGGATTGGCTTCATCCAATGACCAACTTTCAAAGTTATTCACACACTATATAGGGGGTATAGATATAGATGTGCCGGCCCGTTGCAATGGATCCAAAGTATATCTGTTTAGTGGAGTGCACTCTAAACACATTATCTATTTATTTTTCTCTAACCTTTCGTAGCCATGCAACCAAGCCACATAAGCTTCATGGGTGCCCCCCACATCATATTATTCATACTACGTTGACTGAAAAAAGATAAATCACCCAAAACAAGATCTTCCCATTTTTTGTTCCTACGATGTTGTGCCGTGCACGTACCTACTAGTTGTATAGTGGTAGTACTAGTTGTATAGTACAAACTTGGTACTAGTAGGAGTAGAGTAGTACGGAATGCTCCTACTCTATAAACGAGCCCCATCTGACACCAAATTTCTTGGCTTCTGTGCTACAGCTAGATCTTCCCCTCGTTTCTGTTTTCCAACCCGGCAGCGGGCGGGGTGCGGTTTGCCAATAGTCGGTTTGCTCAACGGCGGTCCCACATGAAAGTGAAAATGCTAGGCAACACGCCTTCCCTAAGCTATGTGTCATGCCGGACGGGCCGTGGAGTACTCCCGATTCCCGGGCGTGTGGGGGGGGGGGAGTGCGACGCGAACGCAGCAGGCCTTTTCCTTTTACTAGCAATGTGCCCGTGCATTGCGACGGATCCAAAGTAGTAGAATAGTAGTACTTGTTCACAAACTTGAAAGAAATCACTCTTGTTTTGATATACTCCTAATATATTACTCCCTCCGTTCCTAAATATTTGAAGTGTAGATTCACTCATTTTGCTCTGTATGCAGTCACTTATTGAAATCTCTAGAAAGACAAATATTTAGGAACGGAGGGAGTACTTTTCACTCAAAATATATTTCTCAAGCTGTTTTGATGAGGTGAGGGAGGGATGTGGTTGCTTTCAAGATAATAAGGGGTTTTCTGCAAATTGGAGCATAGAAGTGGGCTATTGTTGCAAAAATGCCACAACTTACCTCACAGCCGTTAGATGCAGATCTAACAGTCAGAAACGACGGATGGCAGACACACCACCATCACCAACTGAGTCTTTTATAGGAGTAGGAGTAGAGAAACATGTATAAATTGTAACATTTTGGTTCTGCTCCTTGGCACGATCGATAGATAGAAATAACGATTGGAAATGCTAGGGCGGGGCTATTTCCGCCAGATAAGCAGGGTACGTAGTAGCTAGGTTGGCGCATCGTCGGTTTGGTCACACGCGGTCCGACATGTTCTAGTGTTTCTAGCAAGATGCCCGCGCGTTGCACGAAGTTGATGGAAAAGGTAAGCACAACTTATAAATTGACGGATGGAGTACTAGTTACAGTGATGCATATAATTAAGCAAAGGGATCGCACATGTCGGTATTGACTGGAACGAGAATGCAACAGCACAATAAGAATTAAGGCCACGATGATGATGCGATCGCAGTGGTGGTTACAGAAGGCAAGAAGAAAGATGCATCCATCAACGTACGACCTCCTCCTCCTCAACTTAGTGCGCCGGGCCACCGACCGGCGGCTAAGGAGCGGCGGCTTTTGTGGCGAGGTCGAGGTGCTTCTCAGCAAAGGCATCCAAGGCTTCCAGCCGGTTGAGGAAGGCCAACGTCGTAGCGTCCTCACTGGCCTTGTAGATACCTATGTACACGATTTGCTCGTACACGTGGATGTGTAGGTCGACGAATTCTTGCAGGGCGAGGCGCCTCGCGGCGAGCGCGACCTCCAGGTGGACATTCTTCGTGGCGTCGGCGGGCAGTCGCAGGGCCACCAGTGCTTGAAAGAGGTTCCGGCCATGGAGGCCGATTAGGGTGGCAGGCAATGAGGAGCCCGGGCGCGCGGGCTGGAGGAGTACGGCGATGTCGTCCGCGAGCTTCTTGAGGACGGTGAACTTGTTGGTGGTGGCAACGATCATCTGGTCCAACTGAGAGTCGTAGTTGGCGTCGACGGCGGCCATCCACCAGCCGGTCTCCAACACCGTCTGGAGACGATCCTCGGCGCCATGCCGCAGGCCGACGTCGTGGACCATCTGGCACAGCCGCTGGCCGCTCGCGCGCATCGCCGCCATGGGTCTGGAGTGAGCTCTTTTGCGCTTAGTGTAGGTGCTTAGGCAAATGCTTAGGTGCGTACGATGTGGTAGATGCATTGGAATGGAGGGACGCCTTTATATGAGGGCAAACTGCGTTGCATTCACATCGTGCAGCCTCTTTTCCCGGTCCTCCTCCCATTACTTCCCTCATGCATTAATTGAAGGAGGATGCATTGGCCGTTCAACATTTCGGGAACCGCTAATCCCTCCCTCGTCTGCATTAAAGCAGTATCGGGAATTGCGCCGCCCGCTGTCAAATCGAATAGTACTGCGCCCGCTGCACGCCCGGCTGAACACACCTCCTCGCCTCCATCAAACCCCTCCGTTAAACCCGCATGCAAACCGAGAAACCTACTCCGGCCACATGTCCGTTCATGAGCGGGCCGGAATTAAACGCAACACCGGCCGAGCTCCTCCTGTCCGGCCTCAGTTTAAACGAGGCCAGACGCCGGCCAAGCTCCTACCGTCCGCCCTCTATTTACATGAGGCCAGACAGACAGCGGGCAAGAATCGCACCCCTCCGCCGCTCCCCCATCTCCTCCTTCACCATTTTCTCCACTCTTCCGATGGCTTCCGAGGAGACGTTCTCCGGCATATTACCCGGCTGGGTGGCCCGCCGAGCCCTCCGGATACGGGCGAGGCCGCTCGATGCTTCACCAACCTCGCTTGGCCCGACGGAGCCAGTTGCCGCCCCAAGCAGGCGCGTGGTTCAGCAACTCGCCGCTCCAGTTCAGCTCGATGAGGAGTGGCGAGTTGCTCCACGCCGGCACGGCGGCGAGCACACCGGTACGGGCGTCGTCGCTGCCGCGTCGTACCGCGCCACCAGTGTCTGCGGTGCCGCGCCTCCCGTGTCTGTGGGCGCGCCTCCCGTGCCTGCGGCAGCGCCATGCAGGCAGAGACAGAAGCCGGGTGCGTGGAGAGCGACGAGTCGGTGGCCAGCTTCTCCGTGTCCGCCGCCATCATCGAGGAGAAGTAGAACACGGGAGGCCGCCGCCACTTGGGTCCCATGAAGGCCACCGCCGAGGCGACGACTGCGCATTCAGGTGGTTTCTTTGCTTCTTCGTCTCTTCCGAGGACCTTCGTCGACCCCGCAAAGTGTCTGCCGGACATGAGGAAGACAAAGGGATCCGCGGGCGGCCATTTAGATTATGTACTCCCTCTCCAGCTGGCGGGAAATTTTTGTTCTAAGAATGGATAAATTGTATGTATCTATAACTAAAATAAGTCTAGATACATCCATTTCTAGGACAAGTATTTCCGGACGGAGGGAGTATTAATTATACCAAGAGAGCCGGATTGGCACCGCTTAGTTCATGTAAATGTAATGAAATCCATCATGTTTATATGAAGATCCGGCTTTTTTATACGAAATCCTTCATGCTTATATGAAATCAGTCCGTGTTTGCACGAATTTCATCTGGTTGGTTAGAGTTGTGAAAATGTATGCCGCTGGCGTTTGATGTCGTCCTCCGCGGAAGGAAGCGGGAGGAAATTTGCCGGCTGCCGTTGGAGATGCTCTTATGCTGGAAATAATAGAGTGACATCCAATCCATTTGAGTTAATTGCGTGTATGATTGTCCCTCTATAAAAAGTTAATTGCATGTACAGTGTACACGTGACTTGCAGGGTGGCTACAGCTTCGTACAGAAAGTTAAAAAGAAACAAGTCCATCCTTAATCTTGTATTCTAAGTACTCTGTGGGTTCCACTGTCAGTACAGTAGCGAAAGAAGTATATATTAAATAAGTAATATATAATATAAAAATCTAAAGTTAAAGACAGAATTCGAACTCATGTCATCGCGTTGCGAGCATCCGGCGCTAACCAGTCCAGCACATTTTTGTTGTAGACCATGCTGGAGATATATCTCCATGTCTACTCTTATACTCCATCCGTTCCTAAATATTTGTCTTTTTCAGATTTCAAATGGACTACCACATACGGATGTGTATGTAGACATATTTTAGAGTGTAGATTCACTCATTTTGCTCCATATGTAGTCACTTGTTGAAATCTCTAAAAAGATAAATATTTAGGAACGGAGGGAGTAGAAAACAGAGTTGGTGATGATGGTGTGCGTGCCATCCTGCAATATAGGCCGTCGGATTTATATCTAACGGATAGGAAGAAAACTATGACAATTTTGCAAAAATATACCCACACCCCTCTCCACGTTCGCAAATACGGCCTTCCCTCGTTCATCCTTTTCTCTCACAAGATAAACTACTCATACAAATGCATCTTGATGTTCCGTGCAACGCACGGGCATCTAGCTAGTTTCTTTTAAAATAGTTACTGCGATAATTGGGTTGAAGTGATATATTTTATGTCTACCCCGAATGATTTCAGATTCACTAGTAGTAACAAAGAAAAGGTTGCCTTGTTAATTAAGAGAAAACAGGGTGAAAACTATCACATGAGGCCGGTAAAAATGAGGCACACTGGGTTCAGCATCATCGTCACTACAGCTGTGCGCACGCGAGAAGTCTACATATCGAGGGGGCTACTGAGCGAGGCACATAGACACAATGTTCGAGAGAGAAACCAATTGACAAATTACGATCAGATCGAGTTGTCACCCTTCTGCTGCCATTGTTGGGGTGGGGGGAGGGGGAGGGAGAGAAAGACGTATCGAGAGTGTGCGCGGTAGGCACAGAGGCACAACTAGCGAGTGTGTGTGTCTGTGTGTGTGTGTTTGAAAGAGGAGTAGATAGATTACTATCAAGATCGAGGTGCCTCCCTACTCCTTCAGTGTTGGGTAGTGTGTGTTTGAGAGAGAAGCCAGTCGATAGATTAGTATAAAGATCGAGGTGTCACCCTACTCCTTCGGTGTTGGGAAGTGTGTGTGTGGTTGTGTGGGTGTGGTGTGTGTGTCGGGGGGGGGGCAGTGACACTTACATATCCCTACTCTTATAAAAAACAGGGTTGGTGATGATGCTGTTCCTGCCATCCTGCAATATATGCCATCCGATTTATATCCGACGGATAGGAAGGAAACTGTGGCAATTTTGCAAAAAGATACCCACACCCCTCTCCGCATTTGCAAATAAGGCATTCCCTCGTTCATCCTTTTCTCCCACAAGATAAACTACTCATACAAATGCATCTTGATGTTCGGTGCAACGCATGGGCATCTTGCTAGTAGGGAGAAGGAGTTTGTGTGACACATATCTAGCTATGTTAAGGGATAGGTAGATAGCATTTGTGCGAGGCATACTTAAAGCATCACGAAGATAAACAAAATTGTGTGCATGCAAGTGCCGGAAAAATGAAGCGAGAAACAATGTGTGTGTGTGCGCGCGCGTGTGTGTGTGAGACAGAGAGGGAGGGAGGGAGAGAGAGAGCGAAATCTCAAAACAAAAGGTGCTCTGCTGGAATCCCATTGTATGTATTCATATGGTTCCGGAACTCGAGTTAACCTTAGGCATATGTGTGAGAGACATTATTATACTTTGAGACATTAGTGGTTGTGGGTGGGCGGAATTAAAGGGGTGGGCGTGTTCGACAGAGAGAGCGTGTGTGTTTCTATGTGAGAGACTTGTAGGACGGGGTAGAAAGACGAATTCTAACCTTGACGGAGGGAGAGAAATACACGAAGTGCGCGTGTGTGATTCCGATGCCCACAGGGAAATGAGATATGTATGCGTGTGAGAGAGATTGCACAATTCATTCACGTATCACTATCTAGCGGTCGTGGACGTGCATCGCTTGAACATAAATCAATACCTACTTCGTATCGTGGCCAAAGGTACAATATCGATTCAACGCTATAAAGATTGGACACTCACATATCACATTTTTTCTATTTAAATAAACCTTTTCAGTTGTGCACGCCAAAGTTACAGTGATGTTTCTTCAAACAACCAATGTAGCTATCATGTACATGCACCATTGTTACTCTTGCATTCAAAATCATTAGTCTTGGATGATTTAAGGTTCTATTATGAAGTAATATATGTAATATTCATATATGAATTCAACGGGTATGCAATTTATGAAATGGAGGCTATGTAATCATATGAGGTAACACTTTTAAGTAGCGGACTACAATATCCATTTCTTTTTGTGCGCCTCTACACTAACACGTCAATGCATTATGTTTAAAGTAAATAACCAATTGCACTAAATTATCTATTTACACGAGAAATACATAGGCTGAGCGTTTGATCTCTTTTTTGTGAACGCGCCACTACACCCGTAGGATTGGTCGCGCCCGTGTGAACATCCAAGTTATCGGCGCATCATCCTGAGTTATTATCTTTTTTCTGGGGTGGACTTCACACCAGTTATTAACTGCTGACGCGTGCCCCGTGTACACAGTCTCGCATGACCTTCCCGCTAGCATGGTCCAAAATTAGTTGAAACTGGATACGAACGATTCTGCGGGCGGCAAAATCTCCCGCCTCCTTCTAAAATTTCCGCCACCTTAGTCTTTAGCATGCGAAATTCCCCTTTTGTCCTTGGTGCACGGAGACCAACAGTTACAATACCGCCCTCATCTACATAATAGGTCGGGGCTGCTTTGGTAACTTCCGGTTCCCCCCACTACACGACACCCCCATTTCCTCCCCCCTCCCGCAAAAACGACTAACTCCACAGCACCAGAGCATCTCACATCACGCCGTCCGTACTTCATCGGCCTTTCTCCCCTCCCCTCTCGAAACCCTAGACTGCTCATCCACCGGCGTACCAGAGCCCATTCACTGCCAGCGGCGTCCACCTCGCCAGAGCTGCTTCTGCGGCCGCATCTACCCCTCCCACCTCCCCTAGAAACAAGTAGACTGCTCATCCACCACTGTACCACAGCCCATTCTGTGCCGGCCTTGTCCACGACGCCAGATCTGCTTCGCCGGTACTCTCGTGAACCGCAGCGCATCTGCAGCGGCTCATTCGTACTCCCCACCGGAGACGCTTCGTCCACACCCCCCCGAAGCCGCCCCACCGACACCCCCGTCGACGGCCTCTAATCCTCTTCGCCGACACCTTCCTCAACCCTACCGGAGCCGCTTCGCCGACACCATCGTCAACCCACTGGAGTAGCTTCGCCTATACCATTTTCAACCCTACTGGGGCTGCTTTGCCAACTCACAAGTTCACGGCCTCAGATCCGCTTCCTCGCACCCTCATCCAACCTACCGGAGCAGCTTCTGACGCCCCGTCCACGCCGCAGATCCGCATCGTCGACACGATCCTTAACCCAACCACCGGAGCATCTTCACCTATGGCCTCGTCCATGGCCACAGATCCGCTTCGCCCACACCATAGTCCACCCTACCGGAGCCGCTCCACAAACACCCTACTCGACGGTTCTAGATCTCCTTACCGGACCCCGACAGCCAGCGCAGCGTCATCATCCTTGATGTTTCTAACCTGATTCCCACCGTCTGGCAAGATGCCAAGCACCCGCCACGGCCTAGGTACCTGTCACCTTTAAACCCGTCCAGCATCACCTGCCCGATGTACTTCAAATATACTAACAGGTCGCTGTTACCTGTTATGCAGCTGGCAAAAACTACAAGGACGATGTTTCTTCTGGATCTAACAGCTTGGCCAACCAAGATCCTGGACCGAGGCATTGCTATGATCTTGTAAGCGTGTCTCTCTCTCTCTTGTATTGTTCTGTGCCTGCCAGCATGCTTTGCTAGGATTTTCGACTAGTTTTCCCTTTGTGCAGACAATGATTTCTACTACTGGCTGCTAAATTAGATATGTAGATGTCATACATGATACTACCTCGTACCTCCGTTCCTAAATATAAGTCTTTCTAGAGATTCCAATATAGGCTACATACGGAGCAAAATGAGTGAATCTACACTCGAAAATGCATCTATATACATTTGTATGTGGTCCATACTGGAATCTCTACATAGACATATATTTAGGAACAGAGGCAGTACATTACACAAAATCGTAGGTGGCATGTAGGAATTCCAGTACACTACATTAGGCTCCCTTAGAGTGCCTGCTAGTCCAGCACACAGAGTCATGGCTAGTTTATGCTACGCACACAATCATTAATTGGTGGTTTAAATATGCGCAAGGGATATGCAATGTATTATCATGTAGAGATGTCTGAAATTAGCGGTGTCAACTTGCATATAGGGTTACACAATGAAAAAGTACAAGATGTATGTGGCAATTTCATGGAACATCGCAAAAAAGGATAGCCAGCGGTGAGCCTATACAGTGTGCTATGGTACGTCACTCCTCCATTGCAATCATCGTGACATGTTATTTGTATGTCAGTTCTATTGGCCAAGTTTCTTAGGGACAGTTATTACGAGTTATCTTAAGAAAATAAGCACCTGTGAATATAAGCTCCATGTAATAAGCCAACCAGTTCTTTTCATTGCATTTTCAGCTTATCTTTGGTATGATCAGTGAAAAGTCTAGATTGCATTATATTTTTTCATTTTGCTGCCCATATGAAAATTAATTTGACTTGCAAACATCACAAATTGAACCCAGTGCAGTAATTAATATGATAGGAAAACAGACCATCTCTATTTGCTCAAAATGCAAATACAAAGATACCATCTACTTGGCACAATCTACTTTGGTCAATGTTTTCCATAGAGATCCCATTGCCTAATTTAAACGAAAAATGCATACCCACATTTAAATGAAGAACAATTATTTATCGAAATTCGATGGTCCAAGTGGCTGGTTATTATCATATAGCAGCAGCACCTGAAAGCATCATATAGCAGCAGCAGCTCATAGCAACTCATCATACAGCAGCAGCAGTGTGCAATTCATCATATACCAGCAGTAGCTCATAGCAATTCATCATATAGCAGCAGTAGGAGCAGCTCATAGCAATTCATCATATAGCAGCAGCAGGAGCAGCTCATAGCAATTCATCATATAGCAGCGGCAGGAGCAGCTCATAGCAATTCATCATATAGCATCAGCAGGAGCAGCTCATAGCAATTCATCATACAACAGCAGCAGGAGCAGCTTATATCAACTCATCATATAGCAGCAGCACCAGCTCATAGCAATTCATCATATAGTAGCAGCAACAGCTCATAGCAATTCATCATATAGCAGTAGCAGCTCATAGCAATTCATCATATAGCAGCAGCACGAGCAGCTCATAGCAATGCATCATATAGCAGAAGCAACTCATAGAAATTCATCGTATAGTAGATCCGAATGAAAATTTGGCAAAAAATCATAGGAGATCCTCACCTTGTTGGACGAACTCATCCTTCAACAGCACCTCAAGGCCACGGCCTGGGAGGTGGGGAGGGGAAATAAGGTGCCTTCTGCCGCAGTGTGGCATCAACCGTAGTTGTGCAGCGCCTGCCGGAGTAGTGCGTTGGATGAACCATAGTGGAGCAGCTGCTGGAGACCATGAGAATGAGGGGCGGCGCCAGAGGGAGGAGCAGCCAGGGAGATTTGCCCCTACCCACCGGCCATGTAGCCTAGCTGGACAGAGCATCGTCGAGGACCAGGCCAGATGGGACCAGTGGCGACGGCTTGCTGGAGTAACCCTAGTGCTGCAGGCAGGGGATCGAGGTAGAGGGAAAGGGGAGAGGAGATGCAAGCGGGCAGGGCAATGAACGCTTGCATGTTTGTTTTTACTTGCGGGTGAGGTGTGATGCGGGCGTCACCAGTTGCATTTTGAGTGTAATATAGGCAGACAACAGAGTCATTTCACTATTCCCCTTCCCTTCAATTTTTAGTGAGGTTCTACCCGAAACACCCCCCCTCCAAAGCGAAATTAGTTTAAGCCCAAGCCCATAACGCAAAAATGACTTCTTTACATCTTTTATGGCTTATTTTGACAATAAGCTCTGAAAAGGCGGAATAGAACTGGCCCTTAACCTGCAATTCAATTGTGTGTGCAATGATGAATCACACCTGCCTGCTATAGTGTACATTTAGGCATCATCATACATGGCATAACCTAATACATGTGCATTCCATTGTAGAATCTGGAATATGCAATGTTTATGTTAGTTCATACGTTGCACATGATGTTTAAATGCCCCTTAAATCTGGTCAGTCAAGTGATGGTCTTTAAGCCTCCTTCTTTGCTTCTTTTCTTGATATGTAAGATTTGCTCACACATCTATTCAATTGCTTGTTTGCATCAACCAGCCATACTAGGACTGTTTGCTTTGATACTTGTTGTTCTTGACCTAACACTCTAACAGAGCTTGTCAACGATTTAAACACTAAGGGCTGCTGTAGTGGGGCCTTTTCTAACTCATAGGTGACATAAAGGTTTGGCTGTACACTAAAGTAGGCTCTCCAAGAGTACCTGGAGATCCAGTTCGAAGGTATTCCTAGTTTGTACATAGTGCAGACATAGTAAATGCTCATTTCATTGTGTGCAAGTGCAAGAGATGCGGCATGTTTCATTATGTGGTGTTGTTTTGTTATAATCTCATCCTTTTGTGTTCACAGGCTGGAAAGTATGCATATTTATCTTCCAAGGAGACGAGTAACTAGTTTGTGTCACCTTGCAGAGGGGGTGCAATGAAGATAAGATTGAGGATTTCCAAGTACAAGATGTTAGGAAGGAGCCTTGCAAGAGAAGTAGGAGCTACGCTGAGCCTCTTCAACCTGTTAAGGTAAGTCACTGTATCCAACTCAACAGTTCAATTCCTTGTTTGTTTTAGGCATAGTTAATTTGCTCTTTTCAATTGCTTTATTTGTCCTCAGTTAATGAGATGCCCAAAGAATGATGCATGATGTTGGGTACTTGTATAACTATTAGTTGACATAATTAAAGGCCTTACCGTTTAATTACTCTGCCAAAGTGTGCCTGAAGCTTTGAAGTCTATTAACCAACTATTATTGCATGAGGCTCACAATCTAGTTTATACTAGGCTAATGATTGCATAGTTTTGCTTGTTGTAGTATGTTTGTATGAAACCCTTTGCTGTTCATTATGCTCCCTAAGACTTCAATTGAGCTACAGAATGGCCAACTGCTTGCTTACTTCTACGCAACGTGCTGTCTAAATTTGTAACTTGTCTGTGTTTTGGATTGGGCCCCAACATCATGCTCCTCTGGTGAGCTAAGAGAGATTTCTGTATGCAGGCTGCACAGACTACCTTTTTTATAATTTTAAAATATCACCTACTTATGCTTCATGACGTGTAACATTATTGTTAGTCCTGTTTTGCCATGTACAAAATAGTTTGTCTTGCTCGCTTCACTGTTGTAACTATATTTTTGCCCTAGTCATGTGTACTTACAGAAACATTTCAGGATGAAGTGACATCAACACAAAGATCTGCGAGCAGTGCGGCATGGCCGTTACCGAATGATTATGGATTGGAATTGGAATGTGCTGATGTTCTCGAGCATCAACTAGAGGTGGCAAGACAACGTGTACATGATTCTGAACGTACAATCAACAAGTTGAGACTGGACATGCAGGTATTAGATGCAGGAGTCAAAAAAATGAAACAAGACACTGAGGTAACAATGAAGGAATTGGAGATTTTGCAGACTGAAATTTGTGCTATCTAAATCCGTCCAATCCTATTTTTTGAAGAGATTATAGTTCAAATGGTAAGTTATGTTGATGCGCGTCCATGATGTATGAGCTGTATTTGCCCAGTGTATGTAATTTGCTGTTTGTGTATGCTTTATTATCACTGGCACCGAACCATAATGCCCGGTGGGTATAATCGGCTGTAATTTGTTTATTGTATAGTGTAGGATTATTCTACATTTCTATGCCTTAGTCTCTTTATTGTATAGTGTATGTTTTTTAGAGGTGATAGTATAGAGTAGGATAATTCTTTGAATATGCTATATCGTTCAAACGGGGGCCAACTCGCCCAAACGTTGTAGTGACCATAGCCCTCCACAGGCCGTACGATCCATGGGCCATCTATGGGACGGACGATCCATGGCCTTCTATGGCCATCGGATCCGTGGGCCTTCTATCGGCTGTCGGATCCATGGGCCTTCTATGGGCCATCGGATCCATGGGCCTTCTATGGGCCATCGGATCCATGGGCCGTCTATGGGCCGTCGGATCAATGGGCCTTCTATGGGTCGTCGGGTCAATGGGCCTTCTACGTCCCGTAGGATCTATGGGCCTTCTACGGGCCGTCTCATCTATGGGCCTTGTACGGGCCGTCTCATCTATGGGCCTTGTACGGGCTGTATAAGGGGCCGTAAATGGGCTAGAGTGGAAATTGTACGTTTTATGGGCTGACCATAACGGGTCGTTAATAGGCCGTATTTGATGATGCTATGAAAATGGACCAACAGATTAACGGGCTGCAAACGGGCCAACTGTATCCACGGGCTGAATTTGGCCCACAAGCAGAAAAGGCCAGTAACGGGCCGTAAGTAACCGAATGCTGGAAATGAGCCCAAGAATAAATGGGCCCTCAGAAGGCCGAAAGGTAACACGGGCTGGAAACGACCTAATGGAATAATGGGCCGCTAATGGGTATAAAGCGATACACTGTTCATTACGGGCCGGTTTCACCACGGGCCATTAATGGGCCAAGAGTTACAAAGGGACTCATATGGGCCGAAATACGTCATGGGCCATACATGGGCCAGAAGTTAAAACGGGCTGGAATTATATTGGACGGCCCAGATGACGCTACTGGGCCTAATTCGGATAGGCCGTAAACGGGCCCTGGGTTAGCGGGCTGTAAATGGGCTATATGCGAACAGGCCGTTAACAGGCTTGCCGTGGGCCGGGCCGCCACCTTTTGACCAAGTCAAACGGGCCGGCCTTTTCATAGGAATGGGCCTCTGTTGGGCCGTGCCACGTGTCGACGTATCATAGGCGCTTTGGGTCCAATGAGTGGATGACATCTGTCCCAACGGTGAGCCGACACGTGTTTCCTCCAGCCAATGATGATTTTACAAGTGGAAAATCCCCATTGGTCGAGGCTGTTAACGGGTTATCGGATCCAAAACTGGACCCGATAGCTTAACGGCGTTCGTTACGGTGGATGCCACGTGTCGGTCACCCTTGACGAAAGCACTTCTGTGACGCGCGATTTATCGTCATGGAAGTGGACACTTCCGTGATGATAATTTTAGTAATGTCATGGAACACTTCTATGACAGCACAGGTATGACTATCTTGATTCTGTCATAAATTTGTCATGGATGTACACGCATGACAGAAAAACGTGACCTACTGTGACAAACACGTATCATCACGGAAGTGTATTTTTTTTGTGGTGATGCCACCACGCAGGTGCTTGCTGAATCGGTGTAGAGGCCGCCCGTCGCCACGCAG
Organism: Triticum aestivum; assembly: GCF_018294505.1. Lineage (NCBI taxonomy): Eukaryota > Viridiplantae > Streptophyta > Magnoliopsida > Poales > Poaceae > Triticum > Triticum aestivum. The sequence continues at coordinate 209,666,933 of NC_057799.1, forward strand.
GTGCCTGCCCAGCTGGTTGAGCTAGCAGCTGCTTGGGAACGGCGATGGAGTCTTGGCTGGTGCGGGTCTAGCTGTGGCCCTGCCGGCGCCCTCGGCAAGGGTCTTGACGGGGGCCCAGCAAGGGTCTTGCCGTGGCGTTGCAGTCGTCCCCGGCAAGGCGCTTGCCGGGGGTCTTGTGGATTTCCTCGGCTAGGATCCCGCCGAGGGTCGTCGTCTTCTGGTTCTCATCTGATCTCATGTATTCATGATCTTGACAAACATCTGCATGCCACCATGGAGGTGCCTCCCGAGCCCTGGTTCCAACGTAGCTGGTGGTGTTAGAACCCGTGGGCTCAAGGGTGGCTCGCTCTGCTGGCGTTGGGCAAGTTGCCCTGGCAAGGCTCTTGCCGGGGCCGCGGAGGCCGCCCCAGCAAAGGTCTTTCCGGGGGAGTCCACCTCGCCTCTCTGCTCTCTAGTGCTTCTGGTCTTGGCATTGCCTTGGTTGTCTTGTGCTTTGGCTTCTCTCCGGCTTCCCTCCTCTGCCTTGTTAAGTGTGGTCGTGGCATGTGGCTGTGACTGCTCGTGCACAAGTAAAGGGGTCAAAAGGAGAGCCCCTACTTTTGTACACCGACAGGAGCCCCCGGGTCTGGGCCACACATAAGCGCGACGCGTTGTTGGGCAGGCCCAGAACGATGCGCGGGCAGGTGGGGCGGATTTTACCGTAGTTACTGTTTCGTCCGCTGCGCTTCCCCACGACCCGCGTTGAACGCGCGACGTGGAGGATCGTGCGTGACGTGGGGGTCATGCGTGGGGCGGTTCCTGCACGCATGCGTCACATCACAGTGAAGAGGCGGCTCGCGCCTTCCCCGTAAGAAAAAGAGGGTGGCGCAGAGGCGCGGCTCATTTACTGAGCGGACTCGGGTCACGGTCTTCAAGGCGCCCGCGCCCCATGATCACGGGGTGGGGAACGGTCGCCTCACCCATCCCCTCGACCCTGCTCGCTCACCACGCGTCCCCCATGCAGGTGGCAGGCGGTGGAGGCGGGAAACCGGGCCGTCGCTGATTGGGCAGCAGGTCGGTCCTGATTCCCTGCGCCTCCGATGGCTGGATTGGTCGAGTGGGGCGGTCGAGCCTCGACCCCCCCTTTATAAGGAGGGAGAGGGGGGATGTCATCCCACGTTCTCCCAGCATTCATCTTCTTCCACTTCCGCTCCTTCCTTCCACCCGTCATGGCGAGAGGGGGCGCAGGCCCTTCAACGGTGGGGACGAGGGTCGCCGCTCAACAGCGCGTTCCTCCTTCCCACGAGCTCGCGGCGGCGGAGCCGGCCACGAGAGGAAGGGGGAGGGGGCCAGGCCGAGGTCACTGCGGTGGTCGAGGGAGAGGGGGACGAGGCAACGCGATGGCCGTGCTTCCGCCAGCGATGCCGCCCGTGATGGAGGGCCACGTCGGGAACCAGCCTCGGGAGTTCTTCATCAGGCTGCGCCGGCCACCGCGTCGTCGTCTCCGTCTTCCTACCCCATTTGCTCGGGAAATGGAGCTCGATCCGCCCCAGACCCTCAGATTGCACATGAGGGGCTGCGGGAACGGCGGCACGCGGGTCGACGTCGACTTCCCCGCTCCTCACGTTATGTACCTCCGTCGCGGATGGAAGACATTTGCTCGCATCCATAGCCTGACGGCGGGGCTCGTCCTCTACTTCAAGTTAATGGAGGGCAGCCTGCTCTCCGTCAAGGTCTTCGGACATCTTGGAACTCACCTGAAGTACTGCGTGGAGAGCTCCTCCCATAATGAAGATTCCTCCTCGAGCGGGAGTGACGAGGAGGACAGCGACAGCGGTGACGAGGGAGTTGAGCGGCGGGACGCCGATTCTGACTCTGACTGACCGCGTCGCCCTTCCCTCGGCCACGCGCCCTGCCGAGGGCCTTCCTCGTCAAGCTCTCCATCGGGGCGCTCCCCGTCGTCTCCTTGGGTGGCTGGCGTAGGAGGGCCGGAGAAGCCGAAGAAGGCGGGTGGCGGCCGTCAAGTCGGAGTACGCGGGCACCGACGCCTTCGTCCCGTATTGCCGGCCCGCTGCCTCGTCTTCCAGCTCCTTTCCCGGCACCAAGGTGTTCTCTTGGTGCCTTCTGCTCCTCGCACCTCGCTTAGGCGCTCCTTTTGCCCTCCCACTGTCTCGTTCCACCTTCAGAGGAGATGGACAAGAAAGGGATTACGGGCACCTTATCTCTTTTTAGTTTGTAAGCCTGCGGGCACTTGTTAATCTTAAGACTTGTAATCCCCTTGCTCATGTTTTTAATTTCGTATGAACTATACCTATATGGAATGTTTTTAATAAAAGAGGGTGCTTGCCGGGTTTCTTTGCGCATGAGCGAGGCCCATGCCAAGGGATGAATCCTTGTTATTTTTAAGATAAACATTGTCGCCCGGCAACAGGCCTTGCTGTCCCCCCACTTTAGTCGGCCATTCTCACGCTTTTGGCGGAAGCAGGGGTGAAGTAGAGTTGGGCCCCTCGTTCATTTTCTTGCCACCGCGACTACGACCATGTTCCGACCCAGGGGATAGCTCTTGGGTACAGGAAAAGGGAAGCACGGTGGTTTAAAAATATAAACGTGGTTTCACATGTCCCAGTTCCATACGGAAATGCATAACAGGGGATGAGAGACTTATCTGAATCCGCAGCCCCCGGCAACCTTGGCTTGCCGTGGTTGGATCCTTCTGTCTTCAGCCCCCGGCAGTCTTGGCTTGCCGGGGTCAGGGCGCCGGTTTGCCCTCTTTCTCCCAAGCGGCCCAGCAGAAGTGTCCATGTGCCCTGCGAACCAAAGAGGACATAAAGACGTGAACTCGACCTCTAGTCTAGGGGTTAGTTGCCGCTAAGCACTATCAACCCTAACCGAGGAAGAGACTTAACCTAGCATGCATGCTATAACTTAGGGTGCCAGCGCTTCGTTTATTTATGCTCAGGGTCTGCTCCTGACTTTGTACAGAGGGTTACATGCCTTGCCGGCAAAGCTTGTACAAAAGGTGGCTTGCCGGGAGGCCCGGCAGCCGCGCCTTATGGGTAAAACTTGTGAAGATGTTCGATGTTCCAGGAGTTGCTCACTGGGCAGCATCTTCGGTCTCCAGGTGGACTGCACCGGGCCTGGTGACTCGTATTACCCGATAAGGGCCTTCCCACTTTGGCGTCAACTTGTTGGAATTCTTGGCCGACTGAACGTGCCGAAGAACAAGGTCGCCTTCCTCAAAGCTTCGGGCATGAACCTTGCGGCTATGGTAGCGGCGCAAGGCTTGCTGGTAGCATGCTGCTCTCACAGCCGCCCGAAGATGATCTTCCTCAAGGAGCGTTGCGTCATCTTGCCGCAATTGCTCTTACTCAAGCTCGTCGTAAGCGAGCACTCGAGGTGACCCGTATATGAGTTCCGTGGGGAGAACTGCTTCTGCCCCATATACCAGGGCAAAGGGTGTCTGGTCGGTGGCTCGATTTGGCGTCATCCTGATCGACCAAAGCACCGCCAGCAACTCATCAAACCAGCGCCTTCCACTCTTGTGCAGCTTGTCAAAAGTCTTTGTCCTCAGGCCTCGCAACACTTCAGCATTTGCCCTCTCCGCCTGGCCGTTGCTCCGTGGGTTTGCCACGGAAGCGAAACAGACCTTGTTGCCGAGGTCTTGGATATATTGCATGAAGGTGTGGCTTGTGAACTGCGTGCCATTGTCGGTGATGGCTCTGTTTGGCACACCAAAACGGCACACTAGCCCCTTGAAGAACTTGACGGCTGACTGTGCTGTCACCTTCCTCACTGCCTCCACCTCCGGCCACTTTGTGAACTTGTCGATCGCAACGTACAAGTACTTAAAGCCCCCGACAGCACGGGGGAAAGGGCCCAGGATGTCGAGCCCCCAGACCGAGAATGGCCAGGAAAGAGGAATTGTTTGAAGGGCTTGAGCTGGTTGACGAAGCTTCTTCGAATGAAACTGACACGCTTCACACTTGGTTACTAGTGTCGTTGCATTCTGGAGGGCAGTGGGCCAGAAGAAACCCTGCCGGAATGCCTTGCTGGCAAGGGCCCTCGACCCTATGTGGGAAGCACATATGCCTCCGTGTATCTCTGCCAATAGCTCCAATCCTTCCTCCCGGGGAATGCACTTCAATTTCACACCGTTCGATCTCTTCCTGTACAGGACGTCATCGACGAACTGATACATAGCTGACCGACGGGCTACTTTCTCCGCTTCTTCCTGCTCCTCAGGAAGTTCCCCTGTTTGGAGGAATCGGACGGTATGTTGTGCCCATGCCGGAGCCTGGGGCTCGACGACAAGGACCAAAGGCATTTCTTCTGCCATGGGAGCGGCCGTCTCTACGGCCAGGGCTTGACGGCCTGCCAGAGTCAGTCGCTCCTCGGCAGGCTCAGGACCCACGGCAACACCCTTGCCGGCGGCCCCTGGGGGCTCAGCGGGAAAGTACTTGCCGGGTCCTGATTTCCTCTGTTTGTTCTGCTCCGTTGATGGTTCGACGGATGGTTGAGTTAACCGAAGCAAAAAAGTACCTGGTTCCACAGGTAGCTTGAATGCAGCGCACTTTGATAGGTAATCGGCGATGTTGTTCTCCGCTCGGGGAACGTGCTCTGCTTGTATACAGTCAAAGCGCTCCTCTAGCTTCCTCACCTCATCTACGTAAGCCTCCATCAACGGGCTCTGATAATGTTTGTTGACTTGTCTGACGACAAGCTGTGAATCACCCCTGACGATGAGCTTCTTAACCCTGAGGTCTGCCGTGATCCTGAGACCGGCAAGCAATCCCTCGTACTCCGCAGTGTTGTTGGTGGACATCTCCCTGGGAAAGTGCATCTGGATTACATACTTGAGGTGCTCTCCAGTGGGTGTGACGAGCAGCACACCAGCACCGGCGCCTTGCAACAAGAAAGCCCCGTCAAAGTACATAATCCAGTCGCGAGTTGTTTCCTTGCCGGGGAGAGTGGTCTCCTGGATCTCCTCGTCAGGCGTTGAGGTCCATTATGCAATGAACTCCGCCAAGACTCTGCTCTGATTGTCGAAGTACTTTCAAACTTCAAACCAAAGCTTGATAACTCCAAGGCCCACTCCACAGTCCTTTCGGTTGCGTCTGGGTTGTGCAGTATCCATTGCAATGGGAGGCGGGTGACGACTGTGATCTCGTGGGCTTGGAAGTAATGACGCGGCTTCCTCGAGGCCATAAGGAGGCCGAAGAGCAATTTCTGCACACCGGAGTACCTTGACCTAGCCCCCTACAAGAGGGAGCTGACAAAGTAAACCGGGTGCTGCATCAACTTCTTCTTCTGCACCACTTCACTTGGCTGCGCGGACCCTGTCCCGATGGCGTCAGACTCTGCCGGGGGCCTTTCCTTGCCGGCACCAGGCCCTGCTGGGGGAATCTTTGATGCGCCATCTGTCAGTCCTGCCGTTGCCACTGCCTCTTCGTCGACCTCCCTCTGCGCCACCAGTGCGGCGCTAACCACTTGATTCGCTGCCGCCAGATACAACAGCAATGGCTCTTGCAGTCTAGGCACCACCACTACTGGTGTAGAAGAGAGGTATTTCTTCAGATCCTGTAGTGCCGCTTTGGCCTTCGGGGTCCACTCCATTGGGCCCGCCTTTTTCAAAATCTTGAAAAAGGGAAGGGCGCGCTCGGCAGACTTGGAGATGAATCGGCTCATGGCGGCAACACAGCCAGTGAGCCGACGCACATCCTTGATCCGCATGGGCGCCTCAATCTGTTCAATAGCCTTGATCTTGTCTGGGTTTGCCTCGATCCCACGCTGCGACACAAAGAACCCGAGAAGTTTGCCGGACGGAACGCCGAAGACACACTTCTCGGGGTTCAGCTTGAGGTTCATCTTGCGCAGGTTGGCAAACGTTTCTTCTAAGTCATGTACAAGAGTTGCCTTGTCCTTGGTTTTGACCACTATGTCATCCATGTAAGCTTCCATATTTCTATGTAGCTGGGGCTCAAAACCCATTTGGACTTCCCTTGCAAACGTTGAGCCAGCACTCTTCAACCCGAAAGGCCTCCATAAAAAGCAATACGTACCACATGGGGTGATGAATGCTGTCTTCTCTTCGTCTTCTCTTGTCATGAAGATCTGGTGGTAGCCCGAGTAGTTGTCGAGGAATGATAACAGATCACACCCGGCCGTGGAGTCAACAATCTGGTCGATGCGCGGCAGCAGGAAGGGGTCCTTAGGACAAGCCTTATTGATATCTGTGTAGTCAATACACAACCTCCACATCCCGTTCGCCTTGCGCACCACCACCGGATTGGCCAACCACGTTGGATGGAGCACTCCCCTCACCATGCCTGCTGCTTCCAACTTCCTGATCTCCTCTGTGATGAACTCCTGTCGTTCCAAAGCTTGCGTCCTAACCTTCTGCTTGACGGGTCGCGCATGGGGGCAGACTGTTGGGAATCGTAGCATAATTTAAAAAAAATTCCTACGCTCACCAAGATGCATCTATGGAGTGTACTAGCAACGAGGGGAAGGGAGTGCATCTACATACCCTTGTAGATCGCGAGCGGAAGCGTTCCAATGAACGTGGATGACGGAGTTGTACTCGTCGTGATCCAAATCACCGATGACCGAGTGCCGAACGGACGGCACCTCCGCGTTCAACACACGTACGGTGCAGCGACGTCTCCTCCTTCTTGATCCAGCAAGGGGAAAGGAGAGGTTGATGGAGATCCAGCAGCATGACGGCGTGGTGGTGGATGTAGCGGGTCTCCGGCAGGGCTTCGCCGAGCTTCTGCGAGAGAGAGAGAGAGGTGTTGCAGGGGAGGAGGGAGGCGCCCAAGGCTGTAGGTTGCTGCCCTCCCTCCCCCCCTTTATATAGGCCCCCCTGGGGGGGCGCCGGCCCAGGGAGATGGGATCTCCAAGGGGGGCGGCGGCCAAAAGGGGGGAAGGGGTGCCTTGCCCCCCAAGGCAAGGGGGAAGCTCCCCCCTAGGGTTCCCAACCCTAGGCGCATGGGGGAGGCCCAAGGGGGGCGCCCCAGCCCACTAAGGGCTGGTTCCCTTCCACTTTCAGCCCACAGGGCCCTCCGGGATAGGTGGCCCCACCCGGTGGACCCCCGGGACCCTTCCGGTGGTCCCGGTACAATACCGGTAACCCCCGAAACTTTCCCGGTGGCCGAAACTGGACTTCCTATATATAATTCTTCACCTCCGGACCATTCCGGAACCTCTCGTGACGTCCGGGATCTCATCCGGGAATCCGAACAACTTTCGGGTTTCTGCATACATATATCTCTACAACCCTAGCGTCACCGGACCTTAAGTGTGTAGACCCTACGGGTTCGGGAGACATGCAGACATGACCGAGACGCCTCTCCGGTCAATAACCAACAGCGGGATCTGGATACCCATGTTGGCTCCCACATGTTCCACGATGATGTCATCGGATGAACCACGGTGTCGAGGATTCAATCAATCCGTATGCAATTCCCTTTGTCAATCGGTATGTTACTTGCCCGAGATTCGATCGTCGGTATCCCAATACCTTGTTCAATCTCGTTACCGGCAAGTCTCTTTACTCGTACCGCAATGCATGATCCCGTGACTAACGACTTAGTCACATTGAGCTCATTATGATGATGCATTACCGAGTGGGCCCAGAGATACCTCTCCGTCACACGGAGTGACAAATCCCAGTCTCGATCCGTGCCAACCCAACAGACACTTTCAGAGATACCCGTAATGCACCTTTATAGTCACCCAGTGACGTTGTGACGTTTGGCACACCCAAAGCACTCCTACGGTATCCGGGAGTTGCACGATCTCATGGTCTAAGGAAAAGATACTTGACATTGGAAAAGCTCTAGCAAACGAAACTACACGATCTTTTATGCTATGCTTAGGATTGGGTCTTGTCCATCACATCATTCTCCTAATGATGTGATCCCGTTATCAATGACATCCAATGTCCATAGTCATGAAACCATGACTATCTGTTGATCAACGAGCTAGTCAACTAGAGGCTTACTAGGGATACGTTGTGGTCTATGTATTCACACATGTATTACGATTTCCGGACAATACAATTATAGCATGAATAATAGACGATTACCATGAACAAAGAAATATAATAATAACCATTTATTATTGCCTCTAGGGCATATTTCCAACAGTCTCCCACTTGCACTAGAGTCAATAATCTAGTTACATTGTGATGAATCGAACACCCATTGCGTCCTGGTGTTGATCATGTTTTGCCCTAGGGAGAGGTTTAGTCAACGGATCTGCTATATTCAGGTCCGTGTGTACTTTACAAATATCTATGTCTCCATTTTGAACACTTTCACGAATAGAGTTGAAGCGACGCTTGATATGCCTGGTCTTCCTGTGAAACCTGGGCTCCTTCGCAAGGGCAATAGCTCCAGTGTTGTCACAGAAGAGAGTCATTGGGCCCGACGCATTGGGAATCACCCCTAGGTCGGTAATGAACTCCTTCATCCAGACTGCTTCCTGTGCTGCCTCCGAGGCTGCCATGTACTCCGCTTCACATGTAGATCCCGCCATGACGCTTTGCTTGCAACTGCACCAGCTTACTGCTCCTCCATTCAAAATATACACGTATCTGGTTTGAGACTTTGAGTCATCCAGATCTGTGTCGAAGCTAGCATCGACGTAACCCTTTACGACGAGCTCTTCGTCACCTCCATAAACGAGAAACATATCCTTAGTCCTCTTCAGGTACTTCAGGATATTCTTGACCGCTGTCCAGTGTTCCTTGTCGGGATTACTTTGGTACCTTCCTACCAAACTTACGGCAAGGTTTACATCAGGCCTGGTACACAGCATGGCATACATAATAGACCCTATGGCCGAGGCATAGGGGATGACACTCATCTCTTCTATATCTTCTGCCGTGGTCGGGCATTGAGCCGTGCTCAATTGCACACCTTGCAATACAGGCAAGAACCCCTTCTTGGACTGATCCATACTGAACTTCTTCAATATCTTGTCAAGGTATGTACTCTATGAAAGACCAATGAGGCGTCTTGATCTATCTCTATAGATCTTGATGCCTAATATATAAGCAGCTTCTCCAGGGTCCTTCATTGAAAAACACTTATTCAAATAGGCCTTTATACTTTCCAAGAATTCTATATCATTTCCCATCAATAGTATGTCATCCACATATAATATGAGAAATGCTACAGAGCTCCCACTCACTTTCTTGTAAACACAGGCTTCTCCATAAGTCTGTGTAAACCCAAACGCTTTGATCATCTCATCAAAGCGAATGTTCCAACTCCGAGATGCTTGCACCAGCCCATAGATTGAGCTCTGGAGCTTGCACACTTTGTTAGCATTCTTAGGATCGACAAAACCTTCCGGCTGCATCATATACAACTCTTCCTTAAGGAATGCCGTTTTGACGTCCATCTGCCATATCTCATAATCATAGTATGCGGCAATTGCTAACATGATTCGGACGGACTTCAGCTTCGCTACGGGTGAGAAAGTCTCATCGTAGTCAACCCCTTGAACTTGTCGATAACCCTTAGCGACAAGTCGAGCTCTGTAGATGGTCACATTACCATCCGCGTCCGTCTTCTTCTTAAAGATCCATTTGTTTTCTATGGCTCGCCGCTCATCGGGCAAGTCAGTCAAAGTCCATACTTTGTTTTCATACATGGATTCTATCTCGGATTTCATGGCTTCTAGCCATTTGTCGGAATCCGGGCCCGCCATCGCTTCTTCATAGTTCGAAGGTTCACCGTTGTCTAACAACATGATTTCCAGGACAGGGTTGCCGTACCACTCTGGTGCGGAACGTGTCCTTGTGGACCTACGAAGTTCAGTAACTTGATCCAAAGCTTCATGATCATCATCATTAACTTCCTCTCCAGTCGGTGTAGGCACCACAGGAACATTTTCCCGCGCTGCGCTACTTTTCGGTTCGGAAGGGGTGACTATCACCTCATCAAGTTCCACTTTCCTCCCACTCAATTCTTTCGAGAGAAACTCCTTCTCAAGAAAGGACCCGTTCTTGGCAACGAAGATCTTGCCTTCGGATCTGAGGTAGAAGGTGTACCCAATAGTTTCCTTAGGGTATCCTATGAAGACGCATTTTTCCGATTTGGGTTCAAGCTTTTCAGGTTGAAGTTTCTTGACATAAGCATCGCATCCCCAAACTTTTAGAAACGACAGCTTAGGTTTCTTCCCAAACCATAATTCATACGGTGTCGTCTCAACGGATTTCGACGGAGCCCTATTTAAAGTGAATGCGGCAGTCTCTAAAGCATAACCCCAAAATGAGAGCGGTAAATCGGTAAGAGACATCATAGGTCGCACCATATCCAATAGAGTGCGATTACGACGTTCGGACACACCATTTCTCTGAGGTGTTCCAGGCGGCGTGAGTTGTGAAACTATTCCATATTTCCTTAAGTGTGCACCAAACTCGTGACTTAAATATTCTCCACCACGATCTAATCGTAGGAATTTTATTCTCCTGTCACGTTGATTCTCAACCTCACTCTGAAATTCTTTGAACTTTTCAAAGGTTTCAGACTTGTGTTTCATCAGGTAGACATATCCATATCTACTTAAATCATCAGTGAGAGTGAGAACATAACGATATCCTCCGCGAGCCTCAACACTCATTGGACCACACACATCGGAATGTATGATTTCCAATAAGTTGGTTGCTCGCTCCATTGTTCCGGAGAACGGAGTCTTGGTCATCTTACCCATGAGGCATGGTTCGCACATGTCAAATGATTCGTAATCAAGAGACTCCAAAAGTCCATCTGCATGGAGCTTCTTCATGCGCTTGACACCAATGTGACCAAGGCGGCAGTGCCACAAGTATGTGGGACTATCGTTATCAACTTTACATCTTTTGGTATTCACACTATGAACATGTGTAACATCACGTTCGAGATTCATCAAAAATAAACCATTGACCAGCGGGGCATGACCATAAAACATATCTCTCAAATAAATAGAACAACCATTATTCTCGGATTTAAATGAGTAGCCATCTCGAATTAAACGAGATCCAGATACAATATTCATGCTCAAAGCTGGCACTAAATAACAATTATTGAGGTTTAAAACTAATCCCGTGGGTAGATGCAGAGGTAGCGTGCCGACGGCGATCACATCGACCTTGGAACCATTCCCGACGCGCATCGTCACCTCGTCCTTTGCCAGTCTCCGTTTATTCCGTAGTTCCTGCTTTGAGTTACAAATATGAGCTACCGCACCGGTATCAAATACCCAGGAGCTACTACGAGTACTGGTAAGGTACACATCAATTACTTGTATATCACATATACCTTGGGTGTTGCCGGCCTTCTTCTTGTCCGCTAAATATTTGGGGCAGTTCCGCTTCCAGTGACCACTTCCCTTGCAATAAAAGCACTCAGTCCTGGGCTTGGGTCCATTCTTTGACTTCTTCCCAGTAACTGGTTTACCGGGCGCGGCAACTCCCTTGCCGTCCTTCTTGAAGTTCTTCTTACCCTTGCCCTTTTTGAACTTGGTGGTTTTATTCACCATCAACACTTGATGTTCTTTTCTGATCTCCCCTTCCGCTGATTTCAGCATTGAATATACCTCGGGAATGGTCTTTTCCATCCCCTGCATATTGTAGTTCATCACAAATCTCTTGTAGCTTGGTGGAAGCGACTGGAGGATTCTGTCAATGACCGCGTCATCCGGGAGATTAACTCCCAGCTGAGACAAGCGGTTGTGCAACCCAGACATTCTGAGTATGTGCTCACTAACAGAACTGTTCTCCTCCATTTTACAGCTGAAGAACTTGTCGGAGACATCATATCTCTCGACCCGGGCATGAGCTTGAAAAACCAGTTTCAGCTCCTCGAACATCTCATATGCTCCATGTTTCTCAAAACGCTTTTGGAGACCCGGTTCTAAGCTATAAAGCATGCCGCACTGAACAAGGGAGTAATCATCAGCACGTGATTGCCAAGCGTTCATAACGTCTTGGTTCTGTGGGATTGGTGCATCACCTAGCGGTGCTTCTAAGACATAATCTTTCTTGGCTACTATAAGGATGAGCCTCAGGTTCCGGACCCAGTCCGTATAGTTGCTGCCATCATCTTTCAGCTTGGTTTTCTCTAGGAACGCGTTGAAATTGAGGACAACGTTGGCCATTTGATCTACAATACATAGTGTAAAGATTTTAGACTAAGTTCATGATAATTGAGTTCATCTAATCAAAATATTTAATGAACTCCCACTTAGATAGACATCCCTCTAGTCATGTAAGTGAAACATGATCCGAGTTTAACTAGGCCGTGTCCGATCATCACGTGAGACGGACTAGTCAAGATCGGTGAACATCTTCATGTTGATCGTATCTTCTATACGACTCATGCTCGACCTTTCGGTCCTCCGTGTTCCGAGGCCATGTCTGTACATGCTAGGCTCGTCAAGTCAACCTAAGTGTATTGCGTGTGTTCCGAGGCCATGTCTGTACATGCTAGGCTCGTCAACACCCGTTGTATTCGAACGTTAGAATCTATCACACCCGATCATCACGTGGTGCTTCGAAACAACGAACCTTCGCAACGGTGCACAGTTAGGGTGAACACTTTCTTGAAATTATTATAAGGGATCATCCTACTTGCTACCGTCGTTCTAAGCAAATAAGATGCAAAAACATGATAAACATCACATGCAATCAAATAGTGACATGATATGGCCAATATCATCATGCTCCTTTGATCTCCATCTTCGGGGCACCATGATCATCTTCGTCACCGGCATGACACCATGATCTCCATCATCATGATCTCCATCATCATGATCTCCATCATTGTGTCTTCATGAAGTCGTCACGCCAACGATTACTTCTACTTCTATGGCTAACGCGTTTAGCAACAAAGTAAAGTAATTTACATGGCGTTATTCAATGACACGCAGGTCATACAAAATAATAAAGACAACTCCTATGGCTCCTGCCGGTTGTCATACTCATCGACATGCAAGTCGTGATTCCTATTACAAGAATATGATCAATCTCATACATCACATATATCATTCATCACATCTTCTGGCCATATCACATCACATAGCACTTGCTGCAAAAACAAGTTAGACGTCCTCTAATTGTTGTTGCAAGTTTTTACGTGGTTTGTAGGTTTCTAGCAAGAACGTTTTCTTACCTACGTATGACCACAACGTGATTTGCCAATTTCTATTTACCCTTCATAAGGACCCATTTCATCGAATCCGTTCCGACTAAAGTAGGAGAGACAGACACCCGCTAGCCACCTTATGCATCTAGTGCATGTCAGTCGGTGGAACCTGTCTCACGTAAGTGTACGTGTAAGGTCGGTCCGGGCCGCTTCATCCTACAATGCCGCCGAAACAAGAAAAGACTAGTAGCGGCAAGAAGAATTGGCAAACTCAATGCCCACAACTTCTTTGTGTTCTACTCGTGCATAGTAACTACGCATAGACCTGGCTCTGATACCACTGTTGGGAATCGTAGCATAATTTAAAAAAAAATCCTACGCTCACCAAGATGCATCTATGGAGTGTACTAGCAACGAGGGGAAGGGAGTGCATCTACATACCCTTGTAGATCGCGAGCGGAAGCGTTCCAATGAACGTGGATGACGGAGTCGTACTCGCCGTGATCCAAATCACCGATGACCGAGTGCCGAACGGACGGCACCTCCGCGTTCAACACACGTACGGTGCAACGACGTCTCCTCCTTCTTGATCCAGCAAGGGGAAAGGAGAGGTTGATGGAGATCCAGCAGCACGACGGCGTGGTGGTGGATGTAGCGGGTCTCCGGCAGGGCTTCGCCGAGCTTCTGCGAGAGAGAGAGGTGTTGCAGGGGAGGAGGGAGGCGCCCAAGGCTGTAGGTTGCTGCCCTCCCTCCCCCCCTTTATATAGGCCCCCCTGGGGGGCGCTGGCCCAGGGAGATGAGATCTCCAAGGGGGGCGGCGGCCAAAGGGGGGGAAGGGGTGCCTTGCCCCCCAAGGCAAGGGGGAAGCTCCCCCCTAGGGTTCCCAACCCTAGGCGCATGGGGGGAGGCCCAAGGGGGGCGCCCCAGCCCACTAAGGGCTGGTTCCCTTCCACTTTCAGCCCACGGGGCCCTCCGGGATAGGTGGCCCCACCCAGTGGACCCCCGGGACCCTTCCGGTGGTCCCGGTACAATACCGGTAACCCCCGAAACTTTCCCGGTGGCCGAAACTGGACTTCCTATATATAATTCTTCACCTCCGGACCATTCCGGAACCTCTCGTGACGTCCGGGATCTCATCCGGGACTCTGAATAACTTTCGGGTTTCCGCATACATATATCTCTACAACCCTAGCGTCACCGGACCTTAAGTGTGTAGACCCTACGGGTTCGGGAGACATGCAGACATGACCGAGACGCCTCTCCGGTCAATAACCAACAGCGGGATCTGGATACCCATGTTGGCTCCCACATGTTCCACGATGATGTCATTTTCGCCACGTGGACCGTGGCGCGCTTCGACTTCTAACCACGTTAGAAGGAGCTCTATCACGGCCCAGCGGCTGCGTGCCATTTTCGCCAGCACTTCGGCGGGCATGCTGGCCTCCTTTGTCCCACGGATGATGCACATGGCTCTTCCCATGGCGATGTCTAGGGTCACCGGCGTGGTGACGCTGCTGGTCACGCATACCCTGGGAAGAGCGCGTTGTGGGCACCGGCGTAGGCGTCTTGGAGGTTGCTGCGCTGCCCGTAGGTGGCATAGCGACACCCCTAGAGGGCCCCGCGTCGCCTGCGGGGGCCCCAACTCCGTCTTCGGACTTGGCAGTGTGCGGCCCATTGTCTGGCGCACGAACGACGCCACTCTCCAGGCTCTGACTGCCAGCGCGGTGCTGGTGCTCGCGGGCCACGGCTTGAGTTCTGTCCGCGACCGGCCCGCTGCTCGCCCGCACTGGCACGGGCCGTTCGGCTCCCGACGAGCCGATCGCCGTGATCGTCTTGTTCTTGGGAGCCATGGTGATGAAGAACTGCTAGGCTAACTGCTAGACCAGATTCTCACAACTGCGCGCCCCCTACCTAGCGCACCAAAGATGTCGGTGGGAAACGACACCTATGGGATCACTGGAATCCCTTCTACGGTTGGCGGGCGAGAGGTTGTGCAAAGAGCAGGTCTGACAGGAAGCAAACGGGTCGTTTACCCAGGTTCGGGCCGCGAGGATGCGTAATGCCCTATTCCTGCTTTGGTGGATGTATTGAGTGTCTTGTGTTCTTGAGCTAGCTACGGGGTGTAACTTGCCCAAAAGAGCCGAATCCCTCTCCTAGTCACCTCGGGCCTCCTTTTATAGGCAAAAGGGGTCGCCATAGTGGCACACAGGAGGTGGAAAGGTGTATCGCGCGCTAGCTTATCACCCGGCGTTACGGGACAAAGCGCATTAAATGCGCTACTTAGGTGTCCATTAGCTTTATCGGGGACGGGAACGAGGCCCGTCCCGTCCGTCGCCGCCCCGCCTCGCTTCGACACACGCCCGGGCCAGTGATGCGTGCGGTGCCATGTAGGCAGGCAGGCTGCTGAGGTGGCGCGGTGGCAGGGTCTTCACGAAGATCCGCGTGCCACCGCGCAGGTGCTTGCTGAGTCGGTGTAGAGGCCGCCCGTCGCCACGCAGGTGCCTGCCCAGCTGGTTGAGCTAGCAGCTGCTTCGGAACGGCGGTGGAGTCTTGGCTCGTGCGGGTCTGGCTGTGGCCCCGCCGATGCCCTCGGCAAGGGTCTTGACGGGGCCCGGCAAGGGTCTTGCCATGGCGTTGCATTCGTCCCCGGCAAGGCGCTTGCCGGGGATCTTGTGGATTTCCTCGGCTAGGATCCCGCCGAGGGTCGTCGTCTTCTGGTTCTCATCTGATCTCATGTATTCATGATCTTGACAAAGATCTGCATGCCACCACGGAGGTGCCTCCCGAGCCCTGGTTCCAATGGAGCTGGTGGTGTTAGAACCCGTGGGCTCAAGGGTGGCTCGCTCTGCTGGCGTTGGGCAAGTTGCCCCGGCAAGGCTCTTGCCGGGGCCGCGGAGGCCGCCCCGGCAAAGGTCTTGCCGGGGGGGAGTCCACCTCGCCTCTCTGTTCTCTAGTGCTTCTGGTCTTGGCGTTGCCTTGGTTGTCTTGTGCTTGGGCTCCTCTCCGGCTTCCCTCCTCTGCCCTATTAAGTGTGGTCATGGCACGTGGCTCTGACTGCCCGTGCACAAGTAAAGGGGACAAAAGGAGAGCCCCTACTTTTGTACACTGACACATTAACCCATAATTTACCTAACCATATTACATGATTGCGTGAATAAATGTAAATCCAGTCCGTGATATTATATTGTAATCACTTTTGTACTTACCAAACAAAATATAATTTATTTGGCAAGTCAACAAAGATGTGACTGTTAAGGTGATTTTCAAGGAATGTTCGTTAGGAAAAATAGTTAACTGCCCGTGCTTGGAACAGGGACATCAGATATATGCTTTTAGAATTTACATGCATATATCCATCATCATTTTTTAACAAAATGTAGTCGATTTTTTTCTACCATTAATTCAAACACTCTTCTCCTTCCACACCCCAGTATCTTCATCTCCCCAAAAAATGCTCACCACTTCCGTTTATACCTCATCCGGCTCACGCCCACACTTTGAATTTTAAGCACAAAATCACATAGTTGTTAACATAAGACAGATTCACACATGGAGCAATTACAAGATTTCGATAAAGAAGAAAATTTATTTGTGAATTATGAGTAAACTTATCCTTCCTCTCATATTTTCTTGCTCCCTTGAGCTCCTTCTTCCTAGCTAAATGCCCGTTTGTTGCCACGGAATAAAAATTAAGTAAAGCAATGAGAAAGTTTATCTAATTAAGAATTGTGTGTCAAACATAATGGCATGTGGTTTCCATTCATATAGAAGCAAAATGATCATGTCCGCTTCTCCTTCCCTCACATTATCAACTTCCTTAGACGCCATCTACTAAAGTGACAACTTTCTCTTTACCCTTCACTCCCCTCCGCTTTCATTATCAACATCGTGTGTAACTCTCTTTGTAAAATCTTGTGTTTCCACATTTTTTGATCAATTCAAAATATTCTTTTGATCTCTTTTGTTGAAAATCAGTCAATTTAAAAGGAAACATAAGTTAAGTACCTCTCAAAACTGTATAAACATGAACTAAGGTGAAACATAAGAACAAAATCTTATTTAGCCATAAAACATAACCCTCTTTGTCCCAAACCCAAAGAAAAAAGAAGAATCAACACAAGATAAAGTTGCTGCAAAATGTCGGTGCAACAAACATTTGCGTTTGCCGACCGAGCTCGTGCGTAGGCGTAGTGACGTTCATACATCCAGCGCCAATGTGTAACGCAAGGCTGAGCCAGAGAAGCCGCTCTTCGTGAGATCAAGGAGCGTATCAAGAAGACCAAGCCAACATAGAAGACAAAGATTCCAAGAGAAGTGTCCTTTGCTGGCCAGAGAGGCCGGCAAGGTCGATGCATCAAACAAGAGCGAAGCCAAACCGTGCCAGCCGCGTCTCCGGGACGGCCAGAGACCGAAGCACGCACCCCTCCAAGAAGGCCGGCAAGCCCTGCCCCCTGCAGGCACAGGCCATTTACCACCGCTCCACCGCATCACAACGCCAGTCCCTTATCGATGCGGTGTCGAGCCCCCTAGGCGGCTAAGTGGCTCTCACTAAGGACGTGGCGGTTTGCTAGAAGAGAGACCACACCCATTTGACACCCGTCCAGAGGCGTGTCAAGATGATAAGCAAAAGTTGGCGAAGCGGCAATATAAGCTTGCCGGGGATACACCCCCGCACGCCACCTAAGGTAGCATATGATGTAATCACCGCCAAGTTCCAATTTTACCTTTAGTCTAAGACATGCTTTCTGATCTGATGTAGCTGAAGACCAAAGCTTCAAGCATGACTAAAAGTCAAGAGCAATATGATGAGTTGGGAATTAAGTAGGACAACTAACATGTATGGCTAATAGAAAATATCGATAATAAGAAAAGATGATGCCACACTACTGTCGAACATAATATGTAAAGTTCAGATTGTGTATGTGTTTTTAGGTCAGCACACAATATTTGTTTGATACTTTCAGCTTGTAGTACATTAGAATTAGCCTTAACCTTATAGTACAGAACAATTTCACATAGTGCACAGCCTGCTTTGTAGAGGTATGCATACAATTGCAGACGAACATCATATACTTATGGGTTCCTATTTTTTGATAGTTTCATCAACGTTTTTTTCTAAGCTTAATTGGCCATATTAAAATCTTAAAATCAGCTTTAGTTTGTCACAAGTTTTGAAAGAGAAAGAGAGAAACAGAAAACGCATAGCTTCGGAGAGGGAGATCTGTACCAACAAGGAAACATGGTGATATGCCTCATCTGTGATTGATTCCTTCCCGATGATTTTATTTTGTTACCAAATACTTGTTAAACGTGATTGATAGTTCCTTTTGATTGATTCATTCCTCTTTTTGCAGATATCCTTTATTTTGAATGTGAATTGAGTCCTTCTCGTGTGACCTTTATTGCTTTACTAACTACTACCAAAGATATGATTGATCTGATTTGGCAATCCATATAGAAACCAGTTTTAATAGAAAACTAGATGTATGGATAACCAGATGGGTGGGGGATAGAAAATGGTGGGACGTGGGAACGTACGGGGGAGTTGAACAAAGGGGTTGGACGAAACATAAGACTTTCAGGTAGTAGAGATCTATACCAATACTAGCTATTTGCCCATGCGTTGCAATGGGGACATACATATTCCAATAGTATAACATCAATCATGTCTTATCTATAGGATACTCGTGCAAACAGGCAACATTGTTGACTACTATTTCACCACTCAATCACACGCTTCTTCTTTCACCACTATCCCCACCTCTTTGTCTCCCTACTACAGGTAGCCTCCCTAGTCCAATCTAGCCACATGGTTGTCAATAGCGCATCCGGGTCGCATCCTCAACCCCTTCCACCCTCACCCACACACATTGGAATTTCAAACACGCAACCATGTAGTTGGGGTATATTTCACAATGTGCTTGTCTTAGCAAGGCGTGGTTGGTGGAGGTTTTGATATTCCAAGATATCCTATATTGCCTCCTACGTAGTGATTATAAAGAAGCCAAGGATCAATAGAGTCATATTATTTCAGAAGCAAAAACAGTACACCAGAAAAATATTCTGGAGG
Organism: Triticum aestivum; assembly: GCF_018294505.1. Lineage (NCBI taxonomy): Eukaryota > Viridiplantae > Streptophyta > Magnoliopsida > Poales > Poaceae > Triticum > Triticum aestivum. The sequence goes on from NC_057799.1 coordinate 209,686,115, forward strand.
TTAAAAATTTGTACAAATTCATCGAAAACTCATGCATGCTACCACATCAAATTCCTTTAGCAAGATAATACTTCCCCAAAATACGGTTAACATCTAAGTTTTTCAATAAATGTATGACAACTCCATGAAAATAAAATGAGCAGTGCCACATGGACGGTAATATTGGACAATTTGCGGACGACAATTAAATGCAGTGGATGAATCTTGTCCATGGCGGAGCAAGGCCGTTGGATTCTCTAGTCATGCACAGATCTCCCAAACTTTGTCGTGTATGGAGCAGTTTCGAAATAAAATTGGACTAAACCATTTGTGTTGTGATTCAATTTGGTGAACTTTGCACCTCAAAGCTCTAGGTCGAATAATATGTGAGATAGTCTTAGAATATGATTACCGATATTCTATTGAATGACGAGGAAAGAACGCTTTTTTCTTTTAGAAAATCAGAGAGGCTCTTCGTGGCTCCATTGCAAGACAATGAAACCTTACATAGTTCAGTCTTATACAAACTTAAAAGCAGCTGAAACTGTCCAAAAAGCAAAATAATATTCCTAAAGGCAACAAAAAATGAAATGCTTGCACAGGAGCCCATACGCTGGAGCACAAAAGAGCACACATTACACTAGAGGCCATACAGTCGGCCTTCCTATAGGTGTATTGTGTGACACTAGAGGCCAGTGGTAAGGGAAAGTTGCCCTTGTTGCGTCGTGTTGTTAGATGTAAGGAAATGTAACTCCAAACCGAGCTATCTACAGCCACAGCTCAACGTAAACAATTGTAGCTAAAACTCATGATTTTTGGTAGGTATGAAGCGCATCTGGACAACACCTAAGGACTCACCTTCTACCTAATCTGAAAATCCTGAACCCACCAACAATAACCTCACCAAAAGATAAGCATTGCAACATGGACACATAATTAGTTACGACAGAAGAAAAAAAATTACATGTAAGTTAAGCAACTCACACTAACAAACTACTGAACAAAATGAAGTGCAGACGAGCAAGCATGCGCGCAAATGACAATTTGTTGTGTCGTAGTGCTGCTTCTAGGTATTTGTTGCCGGCCATCGATCGATTAATCGTCTCATATGTGTTTCTTACCAAGTATAAGATGCTCCAAATTCTAGAATAGCAAGATGGATGAGTTAATTCCCTAGATGGACCCGAGGTGAGTACTCCTACGAAGAGCACGACTGCTCAAGATACTGGCACATAAATGTCAATTTTCAAAACATCAACCTCAACCTTTTATAGTAGAAGAAGATAAGTTGCAGGATATGTGCAACAGATAAAAGCAATAGTAAAATGTTGTTGAAAACATCTCTTCTCAGCAAAGGTACATACCATATGCCAATATGACCTGATGCAAGTTAATTCATTTGTAATGTCATCTTCTCCAACTGAACAATCCTTCTAGTATCTGAAACTACATGACACAGATCAAATGAATCATATTGTACTCACAGAGCATAAAGCATCCACCTACCACTCAGTTCACATTGCCTCCAGCGCCATTGTCATCTCCATCCATCCATGAGCAGCTAGCAGGAAGCAGTAGTGAAAGCCCATCATCTCATCCTCCTCCACACTAACATAATCATTGCATGCTCTTATTGTTGACACTTCCACCATCCGCACAGAGGATGCCCTGCGCCTACGCTGCCCAGCCCTCTGCACGCTCGTTGCCATGGGGGTTGATCACAGTGAAACAAAAGTTCACTCGAAAATGAGAATGGTTCAGATTCAAAAAAGTTTTGTTTCTTATAAACAACATGGTGGAAATAATCTAATATATTGTTCTTCAACATTCACACGCATCAAGATAAAAGGTCGTGATGAGTAGATCACTATAGCAGGACGTCGGTCGTTAAGCTAATTCCCCACCATGTACACATATAGATCTCTAATGTAAACACGCACTGGACCAATGTCACATAATTAACCCGTTTGTACGCTTCCACATTATGATGAATATAAATCATAAAATTCTGCCGAAGCACAAAACAACTCAAAGAAATGCACCAGCAAATGCAAAACTAAAACACATTTAAGGGGGAATTGGTAGCAGTTAAAGCAAGCAGGTGTTACCAGCTTTAGGCATCCGGGTTAATCCAAGTCAAGGTGGAAGCAGACATTGGTACGAGAGAAAATTAATCATCTTCAAGTGGCGATTCCCTAATCTCTTTCTGATTGTGGGCGTCACGTGGATCTGTGGTGTTACTTGCATATTGTTCTCCTAAGAATTTTTTCCCGAGCGTGCCCCCACATCATCATGCCTTCGCAGATGAAGCCGTGAACGAGCACCATGGCATGGTTGTCGGTCTTCTTCTCGTCCTAGACCATAGCTATGGTGGTGGTGGCTCCAGCGATCTTGTGCTCGTGAGGATGGTGCAATGCTGATGGTGTGCTGTTTTTTAACCATACAAGAGGGAGTTTATGGTCTTATATACATAAGAGATTCGATGGATTTATGGCAGAGATTGATTGATTATTTGGTTTCCGCGAGTTTATGCCTTAGCATACATGAATTGATTGATTACCATAATTGCTATATTTGAGATGTTCGTGAGTTTATGGCCTTCCCATATGTGAATTGATTGATCGCCATAATTACCATATTTGAGATACGTTGGGTTTCCACACCGGATGAAGAAACAGTAAGAGTGAAAAACCGATGGAAGGGGGAGGAAAATCGATGTAAGGGCAAGAAAAATCGATGGGGGTGAGGGTTCGTGGAGGGGTGAACGAAAGGTGGGACGAAAAAAGAGGGGAGACAAAACGTTACGTTTCTTTTAGGTTGTATATATCTCTACTCCTAATGTCTCAGTTGGTAGTCTCCGTTCCGGGTTTATTTTCGTCCCACCAATTTTGTCCGGTTTTTTTCCGTCCTCACTCCCACCTCCCACCTCGACAAAAAATCTCAACCAAAACCGGAGAACCAAAACCCACCTTAGAAAGGAGCGATGCCCCTCGCACGCCAGAGAATCGAACGACAAAAAGCCTAGGAAGAAAAACCAACGAAAAAATCCCTCGAGCTCCGACGGGAACGAGGCTCCCCTCGATCTCAAACAACGCTAGGGTTTGCCCAGCCGCCACGCTCCGCGCTGCCGCCCAAGGCCCGCTCCGCCCCCACCGCTCCCCGCAACGCCACTGCCGGAGGGCCGGCCGGCGAAGCCGCGCCGCGCCCAGGGACGGCAGCGGCGGGGCGGTTCCGTCTCCCTACCTCCTGCCAGAGCCCCCACCCCACCATACGTGGATCTGGCCGGGAGCCCCGCCGCCGATGAGGGCCACACCGGCGATCTCGCGCAACCTACCCGCCTCCTGTTTCCTCTCCGTTCTCCTCCTTCTCTCTCCAACCCTTGTTCATCCGCGGCCGCAGCTCGCCCCGATTCATGGCCCTCTCCTTCCGCCAACTCTGGTCCGTCACCGGTCGTCTGTGGCGCGAGCGTCGCGCCTCCTCCTCAACCTCCTCGATCCGTGATGCCCTAACTGCACTGCGCACTTGCGCCTCGCGAGCCATGGCCACCTTTTGCCGAGCTGCGGGATCGACGTCTGACCGCCACCACGACCGGCCTCTTGCGAAGGTCCCGGTCGCCGTCTCCTGTGCCTTTGGACCTTGGGAGCGGTGATTATATGCCAGGTAATCTATTTTGCTGAATTTGTTCAGAAGGAAAATCCTTGAGGTACAACACTGACCCGCTTCCTTGCTGTCTCATCTCGGCTGTTTTGGTTGAACTAGCATGTGTGCAGGACGATGGGAAGACGAGCTAGAGGCCAAAAGCAATATTGCAACACCATGCGTGAGGAACATGATTCTGCCAGTATTTAAGCATTATACTTGCTAACACTGAGAGCTTAATTATCTTTGATGCAACCAGTCCGTCCAAGCATGCAAATGTACGATTCATGTGCCTAGAATCACTACTTTTGCATGTCTGATGCATATAGAAATATCCAAATTCGGCCATTAATTTCCCTTTTAGTATTTACTAATATTTTTTTATTGTTTTGGTTGATCCAGAGTTGATTTGGGATGTAGAGATTAAAGAACAGCAAAATCGTAAGCCATCGGGTCAGGACGTCAGGTTCAGAATTGTCTTGGCATCTTCCAGTGTGGCGACGATGTTGATTGTCGGGATTTGAAGATAAGTGTGCTCCATACCGTGGCTGAGCCTGTCGGTTTCGCAGAGTGGCTGCACGACACCTCATGGACCCGATGTGAAGGTAGCATATGCTATTCTATAGTGCTTGCCCTCTGAAATCTTAATTGTTGGTTGTACAGTTAGTGCTAAACTGCAGTAATCTACTGCACTTGCATCTGAATTGTACATTTAATAAGTTAATACTTGAGAGTTAAGATAGATCAGTAATCTGGTTGGGGCTCTATCGTTAAGATAGATCAGTTATCTGCAAGCATAAAGTCAATGTCCTGCTATGCCGCATAATTACAGTGCTTTCACATTATGGTAAATTTGTTTCCTATAAGTAAAATCTTTGTTAGTGCCAATTCATGGTGCAGGACAAGTAAGCCATCCACACGAAGTCGGCGGCAGCAAGGGTGTGGGGCGTCGGGAGGAGCATCTGGGTTGAAGGTTCTGGCCCTCGCCATTGAGACTACCGTGGTCGTCGCCGAGTACATCTGGTATGTACGCAACGAACCTCCCTAATGCAATGCCGCTGCTGTTTATTTCATCTTTTGATTGCGGCAGACTATATTCGATGAACCTGCATATTTTGATCAATTATTTTTATTAGATTAGCAATGGGAGCTTACTGTTCAGTGAGGATTTTCCCCCTTAAAGTCATATTGTTAATATCCAAAAAAATTAATGGGTGGGTGGTGATGTCCCACTGCTTTGCCCTTTTAATTCCAGCACTTAAATAAGAATTGGAGGGCAGACATTGCACAAATGGATCATGTGGCATTTACTATTGTTGTATTATCATATCTAGCATCTCTCTATAAAAAATAAATCTAGCATTAATTTTGAACTTCTGATGATGTAAGGTAAACACAGAGGCATATCTCCGTCATAGTTGCATCCTTTATAGCAGAGATTTTGTTATGAAAAAATTATTTTGTTGATGGAAGCCTTTGTGCTTCTGTCACTTAAGACGTGAAGTTTTTGTAGACAATCTTAGGACGTGAAGTGGGATGCAACATCTATAGATCTACTGAGACTAAAAGGTGGTTGTTAGTTAGGTTTTGATTGTGCCAATCAATAATACACAATTGTTACTAGGGTTCGGCTAGGGATGCCATCCATCAACTCCTGTTTTAAAGTGTGCTTGTGAGATGCAATCCGATCTCTCTATCTTTCCCGCTGAGATGCAGAGGAGCTCGGTGTTTTAGGGTTTGGCTGTTGCTGCAGGGGAAGGTGGAGCTGCGAGGAAACAAGACAGGTGGACAATGCGACAGGAAGCAAGAATGAATTTCTAATCAATCTACTGTCTCCCTTGAGTCGGAGTGAACGTACCACCTACCATGGTTTTTTTGGTACCTGCTCCCACCTAACGCTCAACCGCGTAGAACCAAAAAAAAACTCCTGCCGAGTCCCCCGCCCGCCCCCACACCCTCGCATCATGAGTGAAAAACCATCCACGAAGTGAAGCAAATAAAATCTACGAAAATTAACCAGTGAAAAAACCTACGAAAATTAACCAGCGAAAAAAACACAAACGAATCGCACGCAGGTTCGACGGGGCTCCCCTCGATCTGTTTCCCAGGTCGATCCTCGGGACGCCCCAGCGGCGACAGCCCTTCACCATCGCCGAGATCCGAGAGGAGCCGCCGCCACCGAGGTCCGGGAGGAGCCGCCGCCGCACCGTCTTCCTCCTCCGCCGACCTCCAAGGCACCCTACTCGTGGGACGCCGCCGCCTCGCGGAACCCGAGGGCAGGGCAGGGCGTGATCGCGTTGCGGTCGAGGTCCAAGATCGCTGCCGCCGAGGTCCAAGATCGCCGCCATCGACCTCTGAGATCGCCATCCCTCTCTATTTCTGGTTCGCTGGCCTCTTTCCCTTTTACATCTCTCTTTGGTGCGCGTGCATCGCTGTCGGTGTCCACTATCGGCCGCCTCCGCCGTCGATTGGTGCCCCCATGTCGCTACCGACTCCGACGAGATCTCCTATTTCCAACATATGCAGCCGCCTCGCTGTTCTGGCCCCATGTGCGGCCCCGTGGCTAACCCTAGCCACCTCTATCTCCGACGGTGATGCCTCCTCTTCCTCTTGCAGTCCCATCCTCGTCCTTGCTGGTGCTCCACACGTATATCCGACGGTGACGGCGACCGACGGGCTGTGGGCCTACCAGAGGGCGCGGCAGGCGACAGCGCAAGGCCGCTCGCAGCAGGGCGCGTGGTCGATGCTCACGACAATGGTGGGCGTGAGCATGGCACAGGCAGCGGCCAGGTGCATGCGAGTGGTAGCCGGCGAGGACATGTTGATGTTCATCCGGGCCACACGGTGAGTATTCTCTGTTTATGTGAATAGATCCATCAGCCATAAGGCTGCACCATCTCCAAGTATTTCTGGGTCAATCGCAGTGCAGGATAGATCACAAAGAGAAGACTACCGCTGGTTCGAATGCTCTCTCCTCTTTGCAGTTAATTAAATAGATCTGTTAGCTGCTTAACTGCTACAACTGATTGTATCACCGACCGGTTACTTTGGGTGAATTGGGCAGAACAAATTACGCCATGTATGTTCCATCTCATTTTGTTCAACACTTGTGCTTTTCGTAATTGGGAGTCTCCAAGTTTTGATTCCATTTATTAGAATGATTGCTACTATCTGCTTGATGAATGGAATGTGAAGATTGTATAAAACAGTAGGATTTTCAGTTTGTATGCTCGTCCAGTAACTGAGTTTTTACAGGTTTCATGATACAGTAATTGTGCAAATGTGTTAGACTTTCTAATTACTTTTGCAGTGCCATTTAATTGTTAAACTTTCTAATGGGCATGCTTCTCAGATCCAAGGCATGGAGAACTCCAAGGAGTTTGCTGACAAGCTGTTTGGGATATGTCGAGGCAAAGGAACATTGAGCCAGATGAAGGCATTAACAAGGATCAGCTCAGAGAGGTCTAGACGGAGATTACTGACCACATCTTGGACTAAGCTATGTTCAGTTTAAGTCAATCTAACATACTGATGAAATTTTTCTTTTGGGTGTCTCACATTAACAGGTGGAACATGAACATTGATGGGATGCTCACAGAAGATGAGGTCAAGAAGGTGGCTACGCAAATGATCACAAAGAGAAGACTACCGCTGGTTCGTCTTCCCCCGCCCCTTCAACTATGTTCACGTCTGCACATCTATCAATTGATATTGTTTGGGATTTTTTTCCAGGGCCTTTTGATCGACCACGCGATTCAAAAAGCTCTTTAGTGCAGTTTGCAACAAAAAAAATTAGAGGATTGGTCGTTTGTAAGGGTGGATATCTTAGAGGCGGCAGCCACCCGGATTGGAATTTAATTTCAATCTATTTCCCTGTCTGAAGTTTCATACTAGATGGTATGTTCCTATGATGTGATTTGTTTACGGAGATGGAGAGATGTGTAGGCACTTGTTAGTTTAGAATTTTGTGATAAGATGAAACTAACTACTGATCTGATATGCTCTTAGAGTTGCAAGTGGTACTATGTTCCTACGCTGCGTCGACCCGAGCAGTTGCGAGAGCGAATGAAGTTGCGGTTGCACGGACAAGCTTGTGGAGGTGTTAGTATGCACGCATGCGTCCCTGATTTGGAGCATGCCTCTGGCCTGGTAGGATTCTCGCTCTGCCCCGACCTCAAGGGCGTTCCTCTATCTGTGTCGTGCTCGGGACCATGCACTAATGCAGGTGCGGTTCTTCAGCTTTTCTTTGTCTTTTTCTTGGTATGTATGCAGGTGCGGTTCTTCAGCTTTTCTTTGTCTTTTTCTTGGTATGTATATCTCTCAATCTTGTGAGCCGTGATTTTCATGCTGCCATGTATGCCATTATGTCCTGTATAATGATTCTTCTTATTATTTTTGAATGGCATAATTATTCTTATTGAGGCACTGCCGCTGCCTAATTTGCTTATAGAAATAACATACTAATTATAATACAGGAAGAGAGTACGATTTTTTGACACAATCTGCAGTACCTGTGAGCCTGCCCATAGGTAGATATGGATACATTTTGTAGCTTCCATTCTTGTTTTCTCATTAAAATTATGGATTTGGAAACTAATCATGGAGTGTCTAGATTGCCTGCTATATTACCAAGTGCGCTGGAGGAAAAGTTGCTGCCACTGTTGATGACCACTCTAGGTGATATAATTCATGTTTGCTTTGTTGTTTTACTAACTTCCTGTAGCATATTGGTTCCATCTTTTTTCTTGCATCATGGTACATTATTCTCATCTTGATATATATCATTTGGTCAACTGAAGATTTGAGTGCAGGGTAGAATTCTTGGTTGATTTTAGAATTTCGTTGTTGATTAGTTGGCCAACGGACTTTTATGAAATTCAAGGCGTCATTTAGTGTACTATATGTCATATTTGTCTTATTTCTATACTCACAATATTTCCGCATCATCTGAACAAATGATGCTAAATTGATATAATCATTTTGGATCAGTGTCATCTTCTCAATGCTGAACAGCCAAAATATATACATAGTGAGCATTCCGCCGCACATGCTCATACGTCATATTTATGTACTGTTTAATACGGCAAAAATTGGTCAAACATTTAAAAATTTCTACTGTTTAACACAACCAAAGTATATACATAATGATCAGTCCTTCGCTGCACGTTAGATCCAGCCTCCCTCCCTTGACACCATTCTTCTTACTTATTATTATTTATTTTAAAAATATCTTTAGTTTTATTTTCTAGCTACTTCAATTCATTTGTATATGGTTAGTTCCATCGCACTACGAGGATGATCCATGGCTGGTCGCGGACGATCACCTGCGAGGACGATTCATGGCCGGTTGGGGATGGTCAGTTCCATCACACTGCGAGGAGATGATTCATGGTCAGTCGGGGATGGTCACCTGCGGTGAGCACGAGTACCTCCTCCATATCCTCCCTATACTAGCACCCTTGGCGATGAAAATGACAGCCAGGAGAATCCCTCCTTCACACCTCTTTTCCATCTCTGTCAGATTGTCCTCTCCAGCAAGGTGTCTATGCATGAATCATATTTATGATTTCTTTGCATTTTTAACAATTAATATAGATTTTTGTACCCACAACCCGAAGGCCAACCTTAATACTGGACCTTGAAAGGGGCATGTGGCCAACCATGCCGGAGGACGCAGATGAGTTGTTTGGGAATGTTATCATGAGAGGACCCAAGAAGCAACCCACCACGGATGCATGGACCAACCACGCAAGTCCATTGTGAGTTTGATGCTTCTCATGTGTTCACTGTGGTGCAATGAAGATCTGATGGGCAATGGTCTCATGACATTTCCTTTCTGAAAACTTAAATTTATAGCTTGCAATCCATCTGTGGCGAGGGTTCATGACAGACAAGCCAATAGATTTGGGGGTTCACTTCTTGGTGAAACAAATGTTCATTGCGGACAATACGAAGACGATGATTGGTACAATGAGGTGAATATATTAGAATTTTTATTCTTCTCTCTCCATGTCTATGTTTGTGCTTGATCAACTGTCCACTTAATGATTTTAGTTGTACAAAGTCCTAAGCTGGTCTCACTAGGTCGTACCCAGTGGCGGAGACAGGGGGGCCAGCAGGGCCCTGGCCCCCCCCTAACACCATGATTTTGCATGTAATTTGCTATGAACAGTGGCAAAATTAGTACTAATTTGCTGCTAAAAATCTATTTTTCAACACTTTGGTCCTCCCCAACCAGTTTTAGTAGCACTTGGCCTCCCTTATAGATATTTTCTGGCTCCGCCACTGGTTCGTACTCGTACCACACCGTGGGAAGGTTATGGCCAAGAATGAGCTGGAGGTTATTGCTTTGGCGACGCCGAAGGCCGTTCACGCGAAGAGGAGATGTGCCTGGTGACGAGAAGTCTTAGACCATCGTTGAGTTTTGCTTCCTATCAATTCAGCAGTGTGTGTACATGTTCAGAATTGTTGGCTACAAACACTTGAATTATCTCCAATCATGTACTTCAGGTTCTACCATCTTCCATATTTACCATGTTTTGTCACTTAACAAAATTTACATAACTATTTTGTGTATGTATGCAAAATTCTGGTTTAGAAACTTAATGCAGAATTAAACAAAATTATCATTCAGTATTAAGAATTTACATTTATCATAAGAAATGGCAAACTCATAGGTATTTCAATCTAGAAATTACAATGCAATGTTCAGGGAAGATGGCGAGCTTCTAATTAGCGGTAATTTTATTCTGTTGAAACCGAAAGATATGGATGAGCCATGATAATGAGTGTTAGGGGATTGGACGGCACGACGTAAAAAGATATCATTTTTACTAAATAACTTCATTTTCCGCATAAACTTCCTTGCACTAAACTTACAATATTGGCTTCTCCAGATGTACATAAGCTATTAGCTCTTAGCTCTATTTAATTCCACTCATATTTACGAAAGTGCTCTTTTGATCCCGAGTTCACAATCTCCCTGATGAACAGTAAAATCCAAAAAATTAGTTAAAGAATTCAAAAAAATTCTGGATTTAAACATCGATGAACGTTTTAACTTCCTGCAAATTTTTGTGATGAAATAACATTGGTGGAGGTCTGGACAAAAAGAAAAAAATCGATGCTCCAAAATGCTTCCGAGAACAAATCTTTTGGAGCGTCGATTTTTTTTGCCCAGACCTACACGAGATCGCAGGTGATATAATTCATGTTTGCTTTGTTGTTTCAGTAACTTCCTGTAGCATATTGGTTCCATCTTTTTTTTGCATCATGGTACATTATTCTCATCTTGATATATATCATTTGGTCAACTGAAGATTTGAGTGCAGGGTAGAATTCTTGGTTGATTTTAGAATTTCGTTGTTGATTAGTTGGCCAACAGACTTTTATGAAATTCAAGGCGTCATTTAGTGTACTATATGTCATATTTGTCTTATTTCTATACTCACAATATTTCCGCATCATCTGAACAAATGATGCTAAATTGATATAATCATTTTGGATCAGTGTCATCTTCTCAATGCTGAACAGCCAAAATATATACATAGTGAGCATTCCGCCGCACATGCTCATACGTCATATTTATGTACTGTTTAACACGGCAAAAATTGGTCAAACATTTAAACATTTCTACTGTTTAACACAACCAAAGTATATACATAATGATCAGCCCTCCGCTGCACGTTAGATCCAGCCTCCCTCCCTTGACACCATTCTTCTTACTTATTATTATTAATTTAAAAATATCTTTAGTTTTATTTTCTAGCTACTTCAATTCATTTGTATATGGTTAGTTCCATCGCACTACGAGGATGATCCATGGCTGGTCGCGGACGATCACCTGCGAGGACGATTCATGGCCGGTTGGGGATGGTCAGTTCCATCACACTGCGAGGAGATGATTCATGGTCAGTCGGGGATGGTCACCTGCGGTGAGCACGAGTACCTCCTCCATATCCTCCCTATACTAGCACCCTTGGCGATGAAAATGACAGCCAGGAGAATCCCTCCTTCACACATCTTTTCCATCTCTGTCAGATTGTCCTCTCCAGCAAGGTGTCTATGCATGAATCATATTTATGATTTCTTTGCATTTTTAACAATTAATATAGATTTTTGTACCCACAGCCCGAAGGCCAACCTTAATACTGGACCTCGAAAGGGGCATGTGGCCAACCATGCCGGAGGACGCAGAGGGTTGTTTGGGAATGTTATCATGAGAGGACCCAAGAAGCAACCCACCACGGATGCATGGACCAACCACGCAAGTCCATTGTGAGTTTGATGCTTCTCATGTGTTCACTGTGGTGCAATGGAGATCTGACGGGCAATGGTCTCATGACATTTCCTTTCTAAAAACTTAAATTTATAGCTTGCAATCCATCTGTGGCGAGGGTTCATGACAGACAAGCCAATATATTTGGGGGTCCACTTCCTAGTGAAACAAATGTTCATTGCGGACAATACGAAGACGATGATTGGTACAATGAGGTGAATATATTAGAATTTTTATTCTTCTCTCTCCATGTCTATGTTTGTGCTTGATCAACTGTCCACTTAATGATTTTAGTTGTACAAAGTCCTAAGCTGGTCTCACTAGGTCGTACCCAGTGGCGGAGACAGGGGGGACCTGCAGGGGCCCTGGCCCCCCTAACACCATGATTTTGCATGTAATTTGCTATGAACAGTGGCAAAATTAGTACTAATTTGCTACTAAAAATCTATTTTTCAATACTTTGGTCCTCCCCAACCAGTTTTAGTAGCACTTGGCCTCCCTTATAGATATTTTCTGGCTCCGCCACTGGTTCGTACTCGTACCACACCGTGGGAAGGTTATGGCCAAGAATGAGCTAGAGGTTATTGCTTTGGCGACGCCGAAGGCCGTTCACGCGAAGAGGAGATGTGTGGCTACAAACACTTGAATTATCTCCAATCATGTACTTCAGGTTCTACCATCTTCCATATTTACCATGTTTTGTCACTTAACAAAATTTACATAACTATTTTGTGTATGTATGCAAAATTCTGGTTTAGAAACTTAATGCAGAATTATGAACAAAATTATCATTCAGTATTAAGAATTTACATTTATCATAAGAAATGGCAAACTCATAGGTATTTCAATCTAGAAATTACAATGCAATGTTCAGGGAAGATGGCGAGCTTCTAATTAGCGGTAACTTTATTCTGTTGAAACCGAAAGATATGGATGAGCCATGATAATGAGTGTTAGGGGATTGGACGGCACGGCGTAAAAAGATATCATTTTTACTAAATAACTTCATTTTTCGCAGAAACTTCCTTGCACTAAACTTACAATATTGGCTTCTCCAGATGTACATAAGCTCTTAGCTCTATTTAATTCCACTCATATTTACGAAAATGCTCTTTTGATCCCGAGTTCACAATCTCCTTGATGAACAGTAAAATCCAAAAAATTAGTTAAAGAATTCAAAAAAAATTCTGGATTTAAACATCGATGAAAGTTTTAACTTCCTGCAAATTTTGGTGATGAAATAACATTGGTGGAGGTCTGGACAAAAAGAAAAAAATCGATGCTCCAAAATGCTTCCGAGAACAAATCTTTTGGAGCGTCGATTTTTTTGCCCAGACCTACACGAATGTCATTTCATCAAAAGCATTTGCAAGAAGTTAAAACTTTCATAAATTTTTAATAAAAAAATCAGATTTTTTATATATTTTTACTGTGTTTTCGGATTTTACAGTTCATCAAGGAGCATGTGAGCTCCGGTTCAAATACTACACGTCTTCATATTTATTCCTATTCTCCTTTCGTCATTTTTTACATCTAGGCATATAGTGTTTTGCTGTGTCTCAAAGTTTTACCTTTTTAAAAGTGACATGTGTTTATATTTTGTGGATGTTTTTGTTGCTGGTATATATTCTCAAGTGATAATCATCATATCTTGTCAATCTCTATGTTATGAGAGGTATAAAAATGTAATCGGATCTAAATTTGATAGTATGCTACCTTGGCCAATATACTGCATCATGTGAAGGCTGCAGGGTTGCACCTTGGAGTTCAAAATTTGGTGTCTTCGCATTGAAGGATTCAACCCATCGACTTTGGAGTTTGAACATGTCACTTGTGATGGGGAGAGGAAGAGATGACTTGCATACACTGGACAATGAGTGTGTTAGCAGCGTGGTGGCTCAGGACTGTACAAGTTGTAGTAGCCCCTTCCCTTATAAATGTTTTGTTTTGATTGGAAGCACCTTATAATTAGCTAATATATGGATTTCATTTACATCGTCTGTCCAAGTATGCGAGGCCCATGAGACGGGCATTAATCACTTCTCTTTTTTGTCAGTATTTTGATAGGGGACCTATGTATATGGGAAGGAGTTAGTATCATGTAAATCGTATCACCAATTTAAGGATCCTCATGTTTTCTTACTTTTCAACACTTATTTGTGATTTTGTTCACAAGTTTTCAATTTCATTATGTAGAATGAAGATAATATTTTTGTTGTATTTTTTGTCCATGTAGAGGATACAAGACATCATATTAAGTAATCAATTAATGAAATAATGAATTAACTTACGTATGTGTATGTTTATGACTCGCTCTTTGTCCCTCCTAGCGAGAGGGCGACGATAAGGACGGTTGTCTTTGGGTGTCCCCCAACGTGGTTCACGGGTTGGCGGTGTGAGGAAATGTGTGACTATGGAGGGAGCTCAACAATTGGGCTACAATGATAGGAAGAAAGGATGTGATGGGAAGAGAGTGGTTGATTGCAAATAAAGTGTTAGCTATGTTGCAGCGATTGTCCACACAGCTGAATTTGGAGAGCCTATCGGCTGTCCGTTTGATGTCCAAACATGCCCAAATATACAAGAAAGAAATGAGCTTCGACCTTGAAGACAACTTTAGTCATTTGTTTAATTCATTTATATGCATTGTATTGTAGCCCGTAGCAATGCACGGGCGGTCTACTAGTAGATATATAGATATAGAGATAGAGATAGATAAGAAGAGCCATAGGGGCAGATTTAACAAATCTCGGCCATCAAATCATGTCAATCCAACGATTTATATTGCTTCAATGACGAGCGCGAAACATGTTTAGCGTGCAGTTAATATCATATCAGATATCAACATCCAGATTATCCACGTAATTTATTGGTATTAATATCTTGCCTAATATCAATGTGCAACTAATTTTCTCTCAAATATGAACGTGTATTGCACATACACATTTACTATCTCACAAAATAAACGGTGTTGTAGCTAGTATAACATAATAATTAATTAAGATTTTCTTACTTCCATTGGGGTGAGTTGATCAATGCCACTGGCAGCTTGGTCCCATGCTGCTCCTTGAAATGACCCTCGCCGCGATTTATATTGTATAAAGCCAATATGCCGAACCACGATACATGATGTTTACGAATCTTTAAAACTAACTAGTAAGTATGAATTTTTTCGCATGGTAATACGTGTCTGATACGTCTCCAACGTATCTATAATTTTTTATCGTTCCATGCTATTATATTATCTGTTTTGGATGTTTAATGGGCTTGAATATGCTCTTTTATATTATTTTTGGGACTAACCTATTAACCGGAGGCCCAGTGCCAGTTGCTGTTTTTTTGCCTATTTCAGTGTTTCACAGAAAAGGAATATTAGACGGAATCCAAACGGAACGAAACCTTCGCGAGGATTTTTCTGGAACAAACGCAATCCAGGAGACTTGGAGTGGAAGTGAGAGACGCAATGAGGTGGCCACGAGGCAGGAGGGCGCGCCTAGGGGGGGTAGGCGCTCCCCCACCCTCATGGGCCCCTCGTAGCTCCACCGACCTACTTCTTTCGCCTATATATACTCTTATACCCTGAAAACATCCAGGAGAGCCACGAAACCACTTTTCCACCGCCGCAACCTTCTACACCGTGAGATCCCATCATGGGGCCTTTTCCGGCGATCGGCCGGAGGGGGATTCGATCATGGAGGGCTTCTACATCAACACCATAGCCTCTCCTATGATGTGTGAGTAGTTTATCACAGACCTTCGGGTCCATAGTTATTAGGTAGATGGCTTCTTCTCTATCTTTGGTTCTCAATACAAAGTTCTCCTCGATGTTCTTGGAGATCTATTCTATGTAATACTTTTTGCGGTGTGTTTGCCGAGATCCGATGAATTGTGGGTTTATGATCAAGATTATCTATGAACAATATTTGGTTCTCCTCTGAATTCTTATATGCATGATTTGATATCTTTGCAAGTCTCTTCGAATTATCGGTTTAGTTTGGCCTACTAGATTGATCTTTCTTGCAATGGGAGAAGTGCTTAGCTTTGGGTTCAATCTTGCGGTGTCCTTTCCCAGTGACAGTAGGGGCAGCAAGGCACGTATTGTATTGTTGCCATCGAGGATAAAAAGATGGGGTTTATATCATATTGCTTGAGTTTATCCCTCTACATCATGTCATCTTGCTTAATGTGCTACTCTGTTATTATGAACTTAATACTCTAGATGCATGCTGGATAGCGGTCAATGTGTGGAGTAATAGTAGTAGATGCAAAATCATTTCGGTCTACTTGACACGGACGTGATGCCTATGTTCACGATCATGCCTAGATATTCTCATAACTATGCGCTTTTCTATCAATTGCTCAACAGTAATTTGTTCACCCACCGTAATGTATGCTATCTTGAGAGAAGCCACTAGTGAAACCTATGGCCCTCGGGTCTATTTTACATCATATTAGTTTTCCGTCAACTTGCCAATTTCCGTCGCCGTTTATTTTGCAATCTTTACTTTCCAATCTATACAACAAAAATACCAAAAATATTTATCTTATTATCTTTATCAGATCTCACTTTTGCAAGTGGCCGTGAAGGGATTGACAACCCCTTTATTGCGTTGGTTGCAAGGTTCTTGATTGTTTGTGCAGGTACTAGGCAACTTCTGTGTAGTCTTCTACTGGATTGATACCTTGGTTCTCAAAAACTGAGGGAAATACTTACGCTACTTTGCTGCATCACCCTTTCCTCTTCAAGGGAAAACCAACGCATGCTCAAGAGGTAGCAGTGTATCATTCATATTATAAAGATCAAAATACAAGTCACGTAAGGACTGACATGACAAAACTGAAAAGATAGCAGGACATCTCTAAGCTTCACACCACCGCCCGTCACCTGCCTCCGGCACCACCATAGCATCCACCGAAGAAAATAATGATGGATCACCTCCTCACTCGAGCTCGACGTGGCTCCATCACTGATATGCAGCTTTGTTGACCTCCAAGGTGGCTCACCAAAAGTGAAGCCATTGCCATTGAACAAATCAGACCGGGGCAACACCCCAGACACGCTATCGAACTCCCGATCTGGCACCCCACCATGACTAAGACACCGAAGGAGGAAACCATACCTGCCATCCACGAACCATGAACCCAGCACATGTTCCGTCTTCCAGATGTTGTCATGCAGACCACAATCTGCATCCGCTCTTGCACTACCTCCCAAGCTCCGTGTCGGCGCTGGAGAAAACGTCGTCGCAACGGCGGAGCCCGAGGACACAGGCTGTTGCGGGTAACTAGTAACTATGTATACGTACAATGCACATAATACTGTATTAGACAAGATGTTAATTGTATTAACACAAATATTAGGCAAAATATAAATTGCATGTTAATATTAGGTAGGATATAATTACTTGGTTAATGTTGACGTTCATATTAGGCATGATATTAATTAATTGAGGGTGCTATACATATTTAACGCAAAATACTAAAGTGACAAACACTGTTGGATAGATGTGGTTGAACATATGAGATTTGTTGGATCTCTGCAACTCGCTCTTTTTATATTAATATAGATATAGATAAAACTAGAAATACATGATAAGACACCAAAGACCTAGAAATGCATCATAATACACTAGCAAATGCCGTTAGTGTCATCAAGGAGAAGCATAAGAGCTTTGCCAGGACCACTAGTAACCGTGCACCCCGCCACCCACAAGGCTGAAGCACAACGCCAACACATGCCTCAACAATGCTTGTCGGAGAGCCCCCCCCCCTCCCCAAGCTTGCAACCAAGAAATGGGCGACTTCCCTAGGGGGCCCACCTAGACACAATCTGTGTGGTTACGCACAGGAAGAACCAACCACAGGTAGGGGGCAACGCCCCGCCCCTGCGCCGGACACTGGGCACATGCCGCTAGCTGTCCAATGACACGCAACACCAGATGGAGAACCGACCAGTGTCCCGATAGGTCTGGCCACTCCAGATTTACACGGGGAGCCACCCAGGACCTCCTGCCACCTCGAACGGGCTCGGCAGCGCGGGTCATCACCGCCTCTAGTGTTCCCCATTACGAGTGACGGTGTCCTAGACTAGAGGGTACTCACCACGTCGTCTCCTGATTAGTTGGATTGGGCCAAGGACCCCCATGGTCGTTTACCCATGGGCCAGTTCGGACAACCAATGCATACATGAGGAAGATTCCACAAGACTTGGTGATCAAGACAAGGACTCCTCTCCACCGACGTATTCGACTAGGACTCTTGTTATCCTAGGCCTCTGGTACATTATATAAGCCGAGGCCGGGCTAGTCGATGGGGATACGCTAGATCATTATGATATTATTCATCATACCCTTAGGTTTTAGACCACAACATATGATCTCGAGGTAGATCAACTCTTGTAATCTCTATATTCATCAAGATCAATCAAGCAGGAAGTAGGGTATTACCTCCGTTAAGATGGTCTGAACCTGGGTAAACATCGTGTCCCCTGTCTCCTGTTACCCATCGATCCATTAAACATAGCTTGGGACCCCTACCCGAGATCTGCCAGTTTTGACACCGACAATGGTGCTTTCATTGAGAGTTCCGCCGTGAGATCAACGAAGGATCAATGGCTCGTCTGCAGATTAACTGTGACGTCGACATCTTCGTCACCAGCTCGACTGGTCACCTTGGCTCGAACGAGGACCGCACTCCGCGTCAGATCGTCATGTTCGAATGATGACCTTCATCAACATCAACTTCGATCTCTCTCAATATCATGGAGGAATCATTCATGGAACCCGGGGGCTCAAGGTCAACATTGCCCTTGAGCGACCGTGCTGTTTTTTCGGACAACAAACTTGTATCCGCCGCCACCACCTCCTCGAGTGTCGCTTTAATGATTTCTTTGATGGAATAGAGCGGAATTGTGTCTACAACAACCCTGTAAAATTTTGTCGCGTTCCGATAGAGGAATATCCGGCGATCTACGATATACCGGAGCCGTGTCGAATCTGGACGGGAATCCAGACGAGTTTAGGGCGAGGGGTCCAGCGTCTAGCTCGAAAGTCTTTTGGAAGATCCAACCGTTGATCGGCTGCGGAATTCCCACATCTACCACCCCTCAAAATTTCAGCTCGATCCGACCGTTCAAACTCCAGGAACCTTCTAATGAGTTGACCAATTTTTCGGTTTTGTTTTCTGCGCGAATACGAATCCGACCCGAGTTCATGTTTCTCCATGAACGTGATATTGGACAACCTTTTTAAAGGAATTTTTCTCCTAGGGTATTGTGCGTTGTTCTTAACACGTGCCCATAAAATTTTAAGCCTTCTCTGAGGTACTCTTCACCATCACGTTGGTGTCAAACCAGTCCGGTAAAATTGCTCCACGACTACCGACCTGCGCTAGACACGTCGTCGCTTTATTGAGCCGAGCTCAACTTCTTCGGATTATCATCTCGGCTGGCCGAACAAGAGTTCGGCATCGCGAAGGATAAATCATCACCAACATCGCTGCCCCACGGATTACACGAAGCGGGCACACCGGCATCGCTGCACGTTCACTTCATCAAGCAGGCATTGACCACGTCACGAGTTACGACCTACATCAGCATGGCGGCACTGTTGCTTCTTCAAGACGATGTCCATCACGCCGACCCACTTCGACTCATCGGCTGACATGGAGGTTTCGACACCTCGGCTGGACCGGGGGCTCCGCTATTTCTTCATCAACATGCTCCGGTGACTTCGGCGTCACCGGCCGACCAGCTTCGGCACATCGACTGGCATGGTGGCTGCAACATCACCTTACCCACCTGCTCCGTCACCTCGGCATTCAGGCCATATTTCTTTAATTATTTACTTCACTTAAATTAGTTAAGTAGAATAATTTTTAAGCATATTATTGTTATTATTTCTGGCTTGCACTCTTTTATGTGTGCAGGTGATTGGTTTGGACCGGGCCGCGCTGTCACCTCGGCGTGCCGACGTCGTCGTCCCACCTCCGTTGACACAATTGTGTCGTCACCTTGGCGTGCTGCCCTGTGTTGGCAACCCCGCGCCGTTCGCTTCATCAATCTACTCAGCCGGAGACTCCGATGTCATCCGCCACACCTCAGCTAGACTGCGGGCTTCACCTCTTCGGATTGCCGAGGTTTTCGCTCGGCCACCTTGGGACCGTTTTGGGGGCTGGGACCTCGTCCCGCCGTAAGCTCGGACCGCATCACCAACGATGAGCACATTAACCAGCTAAGTCGTTTTCATGATCAAGTTTCTTTTTAATGTTTAATTTTTGCTCGGTTCGACCAAACATTATATTTGTGTTTAGAAAAGCATTTTTCTAAAACAATGTTTATTACAGACGGTGTTTGTTAAAAACAATTTTCTTTACCCAAGTTAACTGGGGGCTGTTCAAAATATATGAGCCGTTTTATAGTAAATGTGTTTTCTTCTTGGTCTTTGCAAAGTCTTTTTCTACCGCTCCTTTTTTGACTCGAGTGTATGGTCAATAGCCGGATAGCCTAGCTTCTCTCTAAAGCCGCTCGAGTTTTGTTCACTAAACTGGCCTCGGAGAAGCACTCCGCCTTCGGGATAAGGAGCTTGAAGCCGTAGGCTGACCCGCTTGAAGTCTTGAGATCGGATGTGTCATGTTAAAGCATGACAGCAATTTTTTTCTTAAGACCAATCGCCCTGCTTATGTCAAGCTTTTACATAAGTTTTGTCTTTTTGAGCTTATGGCACTTTTGATCCATTTGTGTGTTTTTCTTTTATGAGGCGGGACATCCTCTTGACCGAGGCGCCCTGCGTAATAATCCAGCTTGGGAAATCTTTTTTGACCCATAGTTCGGCATTTTTCCTGCCGACCTGCACCTCGGTGTTGGGTCCGAGCATAAATCCCGCAGTACACTGCCGAACACTTTTTAAGCATGGACAATATCAACGGGGGGCTGTGACTTGAGTCGAACCCACCAAAAGCCAAGGTACTCCGAGGAGTCCTCGGCAAAATGTTCTCGGATTTTGCTTTACACGCATCAGTTTCGAATTGTGTCTTCGGTCAATAGTTGGGTTGCCCGGCTCCTGTGCTTGCCTCCTATGTTCCGCTTTGTTCGGATAGGTGTGCAATGGGAGAACCTCTGTGATTGTACTCCCGGTTAAGCTGGTCAAGTACCTCAGTGGAGAAAGCCGAAAACTGACTGTCATAATGAGCATAAACTAGTCAGCGATCCGACGACCGTGTTAAACGAAAAACCTTTCATAAAACTGGCCTAAGTGTTATACGGCTTGACCTCAGCTGACGCAGAATACTAACCGGGGGCGAGTAACTGGCCCCAAACTTTAAACTCCTATGACTAAGTGAAAGTTATAGAGCCTGCATATCTGATTGCCTCGTTTCCGCTAAAGACAACTGCCTCTGGGCACCGAGACGTCGGCTAAGGGTTGTATTGTTAGTATGGAAACACCCTGTGTAGCATCTACAAAGGGGTGGAAGCCGACGATGGGCCACTTTCAGGTTATAAACAGTCTTAATGGAAAATTTGCCTTCCATAATTATCATAATAAAGCCATAAATATGAATCAATTTGACTTCAGATTTTAGCCAAGCTGGGTTGCCTGGCTCCTGTGCTTACCCCTACGTTCCCGATTGTTCGGCTAGGTGGTAAAGGGAGCACCTCTGTGATTGTTACTATCGGTCATTCGGGTTAGTACCTCAGACTGGGTGAAGCCGAAAGCTAGCCATCTTAAAGGATATAATTGGTCGGCAACGATGGAAGTGAAAATTTCGGTTCCTTTTGTGGACCACAGAGTTCGGGAACTTTCCCCCCAACTAAGTCCTCAATATTTTCCTCCCACATTGATCGGAGTTGAGGTTTCATGATCATGACCAACATAACAGCCTGGGAAAAGAAACCTATAATGAAACTATTTTTCCCAGAAGATGTTTTATAACCTATCTCTCCGTGTACCTTTGTTTATAAAACCACATGGCTAGATTGCCTTGTTTGTCATAAAACTCTGCCCTTGTAAAGGCTTTATAAAGTAGGACAAACACTCCCCAACTACTGGCCGAGGAGGTTGAAGCCGATGGTCGGTCAACAAAGTTTTGTACAATGCGGATCCGAGCATTACTGATGTAAAATACTTGGATACATAGAATCATTACACATAAAAATTGCGAGTAAAATCCATTTATTGCGACCCATCTTTTAAACCCCTTGGGCCTACCTTGGCGAGCTCGGATTTCGACCAGCTCTAAGCTCCTTTAAGAGATCTTATTCTCTTTTTGAGAAGTTTGTGTTAAACACAACAAATTTTTTCTGTCAAACGGATATCAATCCTTAATTCGGCCACCCGTGCCCACATTAAGGCTCAGGGGCTATTGGGATTCGCGCTCATTATTTATAAATATGAAAGGGGCACATCGATCCCCTGATATGGTGTTGCCACCCGACCAGTGGCTCGGGGGCTACTGCATTGCCTATTCAATGCAGAAAATTTAAAGTGCTCAGTGTTCGGCATGACCGAACTATGGACAAGCGCGTCTTCGGACAACAATAAGTACCATCTGGGACTTATCCGGCATCAAGCTAATATATCACGGCGACTTCTCACGACCCTCTCTCAGGGGCCCGTCCACCGATCACTATTATCTCTAATATATTACACTAGGTTTCTATTCCTACGTATGCTGCCGAGCTAGGAGTTGATCCTCAGGCCGATTTTGCGAATTGACCTGAGTCTCAGGGGCTACTAGGATCAGCGGTTTCATGTTTTCCTTCAGGTGCATCTCGGGTTTTAGACCGACACACACCTTGAGGGCTACTGGTTATACATATTGACAACAAATAAATTTACACGCATCGGAAATAAAATCCGGAAACAATCAGCCCATGACCGAGGTGCTGAACCACCTCGAAAGCATTTCGGGATATAGCTCGGATGCAAGTGGCTGGCTCCATAGAGGGCTTCCGGCATTAAGCTCGGCTAAACTCCTTCAACTTTTTTGAACCAAGGTGATCTATGACACCTCGGATATAGTCCGGCGTTGGAGCTCGGATACAGTCCGACGTTGGAGCTCGGATACATTCCGGCGTTGGAGCTCGGAAGCGGTTCGGCGTTGGTGCTTGGCTGCAAAAGATACCTCAAATACAGCCCGGCGTTGGAGCTCGGATGCAAAAGGACACTGCCGCATGGGAAACACTTCAAATCCGAGGTTTGGCATAAAAATAACAAGGCATTGATAAAGGCCGAAGACTTAAAGGGCTCATCGGATACCCGACGTGTGAGATCTTCAGATTTAGCTCGGCAATCTTTAAGAAGAAGATGAGAAGATTTGTTGAACCAGTTTTCAAGACCGACGACCGAAGATGAAGAACAGTTCGGAAGAACCGAGGAGCGTCCCCAACTTGAAGACCGGTTCAGGGGGCTACTAACGGTGTCCTGGACTAGGGGGTACTCACCACGTCGTCTCCCGATCAGTTGGATTGGGCCGAGGACCCCCATGGGCGTTTACCCATGGGCCAGTTCGGACAGCCGATGCATACATGAGGAAGATTCCACAAGACTTGATGATCAAGACAAGGACTCCTCTCCACCGACGTATTCGACTAGGAATCTTGTTATCCTAGGCCTCTGGTACATTATATAAGCCGAAGCCGGGCTAGTCGATGGGGATACGCTAGATCATTATGATATTATTCATCATACCCTTAGGTTTTAGACCACAATATATGATCTTGAGGTAGATCAACTCTTGTAATATCTATATTCATCAAGATCAATCAAGCAGGAAGTAGGTTATTACCTACGTTAAGAGGGCCTGAACCTGGGTAAACATCGTGTCCCCTGTCTCCTGTTACCCATCGATCCATGACACACAGTTTGGGACCTCTACCCGAGATCTGCCGGTTATGACACCGACAACGAGTCCACCGCCCACAGTGACAGTAGAACCTAGGAGGGATTCAGCCCTCCGGCGGTGGCCCACGTAGGCTCAACTAGGATTCAGAGAGCCAATCTTGGATGGACACTACAAACGGGAGGCAAAGGACAAGTCGGCCCCAAGCTTTCTCTCCGCCGGAAGCACCATCCACTGCCACCACGCCCACTGCATGCAGCAGGCGCCGCACCACCAAGGCGAGGTTGGCCATGACTGAAGCCCGCAAGCCTGTGGTGCCAAGATCGGGCCCGACAATCTCTGCCACCAAAGCACCACCCCGTAGCCCGCCAAGGAACACTGCCGCTCCCCGGTGTTGACCCAGGCAGATCCGATGCGAGCAGCCGTCCACCGGCATACGCACCATAGACGGGAGAGATGAGGGGAGGTGGCCAAGGGAACCACCCCGTCACTGTCACTAGAGCCTGCCTAGGGTTCGGTGGCTGGCGATACGAGGGGGGGGGAGGGTTGTTTTTATGTGCCCCACGCGAAGCCACATAGTATAACCACTGGAGCCACCATTGCATGGATAGTTAGGCCGGTCGTAATGGGAGTATCATAAGTGGCATCATGCATGCCAACTATACTTTTTAGATGATGTGATACACAATTAAATGAGGAAAGACAGGGTGTAGTATCATATCATGATACCGTATCATATTAAATATTGTACTTTTTTGTGTCATGCATGTCAATTAGTAAGACAACCTAAGATACTAACTTATAATACTATGCATTACAGATGTACTATCATGCACTAGTATCATATGCGTGATACTAGTATATGATACCATTACGACCAGCCTTATTAAAACAAGATAAGCTCAAATGTCTTATGTTCGAATATTATCACAAGCAACCAAGATAAATTAATTAGTTTAGAGCATAAAGATAATATTAGTGGGGTACACTGTCTATTATGAGGCCATGACAGGTCTGAAGTCAACTCTCAAAAAACCATTGCTGGACGAATAAGGGTGTGAGCTCCGCAGACCGGCCGTTCATTTTTTAGGAGTAAACTCGAAAGTGCGCGATGCACGTTTTCGATGGAGGGAGCTATTTTCCCGTCAAAATACTGTTTTCTTGTGGGCCATTCCATATTAACACTCTCGTCATCAATCAAGGACGTGACTTGGCCCTTTATTCAGAGAACATCACACTTCGTGGCCTATAAACTGTACCATTAAACTGATCACACACATCATTCAAAGTCTCACTGTTCTACTCCAACAATGGTGCATCAAAAAATAAAGAAAACACAAATGAGACGTATATTCATTCTCTGTCAAAACAAAGATGTATATTCACTAAGAAGCACTTGATTTGTAACCTAAATAAATTCAACAATCGGTGGGCTCATCCCCGACTACTCAGCCTCAACAACCAGACATATTTAAAAAATACCTTGACTGACATTTGCTGGACGAATAATGGTGTGAACTCTGCAGACTTTTGGAGATTTCTGAATAAAATGCAAAGTACGTGATGCACGTTCTTGATGGGGATAACTGTTTTATTCTTGGTCATCTTA
Organism: Triticum aestivum; assembly: GCF_018294505.1. Taxonomy (NCBI): domain Eukaryota; kingdom Viridiplantae; phylum Streptophyta; class Magnoliopsida; order Poales; family Poaceae; genus Triticum; species Triticum aestivum. The sequence goes on from NC_057799.1 coordinate 209,711,458, forward strand.
ACTGGCACTCCCATCATAAATCAAGGAACATGCACTCGCAAGAAAAAAAAATCAAGGAACATGAATTGGCAACTTAACCAGAGTCATGCCACTTCGTGTCCTAAGACCATGGATGCCTAGTGGATCCCGGGTTCTTGTGGACAGGAGGGCCCTGTTTTTAGGTGTTTTTTTAGTTTTGTTAGAGTTTGTTTCATGCTCAGGAAAACGAGGCGACGACGGCTTTTTGAAGATGGAATAAGATTCTCCCTATCTAGCCCCCGCTCCGGCGGTGCTTTTAGTGTTGTCGGAGGGCATGTGGAGGTGTGCCTCCGATGGATCTCATGAGATTCGGTCGGTGTTCGTCTTCAGTGGATCCGCTTCGATCCGGTCATCATTCGTATGTATCTACATGTTAGATCATTTTCATCTACGCTTCTCTTCATTGCCGGCGGTTACTGTTCTGGTGCTGGTCCTATGAGGCCTTAGCATAACTACTTCCCGACTGTCTACTACGACAAGGTTTTCCCAGCTCCAACGAGGGATGAGCGGTGATGACGGCACGTGTTCAGCTCGCTCATGTGCTTGTACTCGTCGCTGGGTGGTCTATGAAACTAGATGTATTTTCTTTTTTACTTCTAGTGTTCTTTGTACTAACTTGACAGTTGATGAATAGATCTGAAGTTTCTCGCAAAAAAATACCATTCTCAACCGCCACACATGTCATCCCGTTAGGTTTTATCGGACCCAGCATATGAAATCTAGTGCCTCGGCTCAATCAAAATTCCGAATTTCAAAGGCAACCTTGTGATGATGCTAATTTGGACTGGGCTTAACCAAAAACTGCCTATTATCCTAATAACAATTCAAAAACCTTATTTGTGTAGATAATTTAGTTGACTAGCTTTGTTGCTACTTTAAAACCGATCCCATTTACGGGTGCTCACTTTAAAAGGTAGTAGATCAAAATAATTTTGTGTCTCATCGCAGTGAACGTGTACTAGGTATCGGATGGCACTGTGAGGGGGGCACTTACTTCTGAACAAGATAAAGCGTTCTCGGAGGCCAATGTAGTGTTTGTGGGTGCCGTCATCAGTATGATGGGTGACAAGTTGGTTGATACATATTTACATATGTGGGATGCCCTTGAGTCAAAGTTCGGTGGTGAACTGTATGCTGTCGTTGTACAAAGTAGGGGTCCTGTTTGCACCCCTTTACTTGTGCGCGGGCAGTCGCAGCCACACGCCTGTGGCCGCACTCGGTGGGACAGAAGAGGAAAGCAAAGACACAAGACTAACAGGGCAGTGCTCAAGACCAGAAGCATGAAGAGCAGAGGGGCGAGGCGAAACTCCCCCGGCAAGGCCCTTGCCGGGGCGGCCTCCACCGCCCTGGCAAGAGCCTTGGCGGGGCAACTTGCCCAACACCAACAGGGCCGCCACCCTTGAGTCTAAAAGGTCCGACGCCATCAACCACATTGGAACCAAGGCTCGGGAGGCGCCTCCATGGTGGCATGCAGATCTTTGTGAAGACCAAGGGCCTGCGAGGCCTAGATAGGAACTAGGAAACAAGACGACAGCGAGGCTCCTTGCCGAGGATGCCCACGAGGCCCCGGCAAGGCTCCTGCCGAAGATACCTACGAGGCCCCGGCAAGACTCTTGCCGAGGGTGCCCACAAGGCCCCGGCAAGACCGTTGCCGGGAATATCAGCAAGACGGCGGCAAGGCCTTGCCGCCCCGTCGCCGCCCCAGCTCAGCGGCCAACCCAGCAACTAAGCAGGTACCCACGTGGCAGTACGTGGCTCCTAAGCCAACTAGGCAAGCACCTATGTGGTGGCATGCAGATCTTTGTGAAGACCCTGCCACCATACCAGCTCAGCAGCCTACATGGCGCTGCATGCCTCGTTGGCCTGGACGCGTGTCGGAGCAAGGCGAAGCGGCGACGGACGGGACGGGCCTCGTTACCGTCCACGATAAAGTAAGAGGACACCTAAGTAGCGCATTTAATGCGTTTTTTCCTGTGATGTCAGGCGACAAACTCGACTACTGTACAACTTTCCACCTCCTGTGCCACTGTGGCAGCCCCTTTGACTATAAAAGGAGGCCCGCGGTGTACTGAGAGATGATTCAGACTTTTTGGACCCTGCACGCTCTGTAGCTAGTCCAAGAACACCAGATAAACACAAGCCAGCAGGAGTAGGGTATTACGCATCACTTGCGGCCCGAACCTGGATAAATCTCCGGTGTTGATCTCTTAAACCCGCTCTTTCCATAGCCCCGCACCCACCGACCCTAGAAGGGACTCCCCGTGATCCCATAGGTGTCGTTTCCACCGATATCTTTGGCGCGCCAGGTAGGGGGCGCAAGCTATGAAAATCCGGTTTGAAGGTCAGTGCATCGACTTCATCATCACCATGGCCCCCAAGAGAAAGGGGATCACAGCGATCGGGTCGCCCAGAGCCGGTCTGTCCACGCCAGCGCGGGCAGGCGACCGAGTGGCCACGGATGGGGCCGGAGACGTGGCCCGTGAGCATCCACGACACTCTGGCGGCTGAAGCTAGGCGAGCGGCGTCGTTCGAATCCGAGACGACGAGCCGCACGCCGCTGAGTCCGGCGGCGGGGCCGTGCTACCCACAGGCGGCGCGGCAACCTCTACGGCGCCCCAGCTGGCACCCGCGCTGCGGCCTTCCCAGGGCGTGCACGATGAGCGACACCGCGATGCCGGAGCCCCCGGGCACCGCCGCGGAAAGAGCCATGTGCGCCACTCGCAGGACGCACCAGGCCGGCGTGTGCGCTCGGACGCCGGCGGAAGCGGCGTGCGACCGCGAGACCGTGACAGAGCCCCTTCTAACCTGGTTAGAAGTCAGAGCGCGTCATGGTCTACGCAGCTCTCGCCGGCGCCCACGCCACCAGAAGCGCTGGCGCGCGTGCAACTGCTCCTCGACTTCCCCCTGCTGCGGAGAAGCTCGACGAGTGGAGGGCCACCATCCGAAGCCTTGTCAGCTTCGCCAACAAAGACGAGCCGCTCCCAACGGGACCCTCACGCCGGTGCTCTGTCGAGCCGGTGCATGCCGGCGGTGGGGGGACCAGAGACACTGCGACCACGGTGCACTCTCCTCCCCCGCGGCCGCGACAGCAGCCACCGGCCCGTCAGGCCGACGCCTATGACAACGTTTGCACAGCGTCGTCCGACCCGCGAGCCCGCCGCGACCAACGCCAAGTCCTTCGGGAGCGGGCCCAGGAAGACACTCGAACCTCCATTGAGCGACGACGGGAGACGCGCCATCAGTCGGATCGGCGCGCGGGGCCTACTATGGACCACCCAGCGTCGAGGGGCCCTGGCGGCCTGCCTTATGAGGTGGGTTGTCCGGCCTTTACCCGAGTGCTGCGGCAGTTCCAGTGGCCCTCCCACCGCATGTTCAAGCCTGATGTTGGGGAAAAGTACAACGGCAAGACTCACCCTGCGGAATTCCTCAGCATCTACACCATCGCGATGCAAGCCGCCGGGGCTCGCGACGATAAGGTGCTCGCCAACTACTTTCCGTTGGCACTTAAGCCCAACGTCATGTCGTGGTTGATGCACCTGCCGGTGGATTCCATCTCTTCCTAGTCGGACATGTGCCACGAGTTTGTTGGCGCCTTTACCGGAGGCCACCAAGCTCCTGGCCAGGCGAGTGACTTGCATGTCATCCCCCAGAAGGATGGTGAGTCCCTGCGTAAGTACATACAAAGATTCAGCCATGTGCAATACACCATCCCAGACGTTCATCCTGCCGCTGTCGTCAGTGCGTTCCATCAGAACGTACGCAATCGCAAGATGCGTGAAGAGCTGGCGATGAACAAGGTCAGGGATGTAGCCGAACTTTATGTTCTGGCGGATAGGTGTGCTCAGGCTGAGGAAGGAAGGAAGTACCCCTGCAAAGACGCCGGCGTGGAAACCGACTCCACGGACGAAGACGCCGCCGCCCCGACAAAGAAGGGCCAGCGTCGTAATAGGAAACGTAAGGGCAAGACTGTGCTCGCTGTTGAGGGATCCGGCGACCCCGGCGCCGCTAAGAAGGCCAAGGCTGATGACCCCGGCAAGGAGGTTGCCGAGTGCGCCGCCTGCCGGGCGGCGGCGGCCGCCGACAAGCCAGGAAGCTCCGACAAGCAGTACTGCTAGATCCACCGCACCAAGGGCCATGACCTCCAGAACTGCCGACAGGTTGAGCTGCTTGCTGAAAAGCAGAAAGCTGAATATGAAAGGAGGGACAAGGAGAAGGGTCAGGATGGTGCTGAGGGGTCTGGCAAGAAGCGTGGCGGCCAGGTGGGTCGTCGCGGCAAAAATAGTCAACAAGAGAGGCCCGCTCGAGGCCGCGACAAGAAGGAAGAAGATGATGATCATGACGAGGACGACGAGTCCGGCGAGCATGAATTCCAGAAAGCTACAGAGGCCATGTGCGTCGACGGTGGCGCCTCGCTGCACACCTCTCACCGCCAACTGAAGCAGTGGACGCGTGAGGTCACTGCGGCAGAGCCATCGTTCGATGCCCAGAAGCCACTAAATTGGTCCCGCACGCCCATCATTTTTGACATCGAGGATCACCCTGATCGCACGACTACGGTCGGGTGTTTGCCGTTGTTGGTTTCACCAACAATACGCAACCTCAAGGTGACCAAAGTGCCGGTTGATGGTGGGGCCGGCATGAATTTGATCTCGCCCGCTGTGATCAAGAAGCTGCAGATTCCTGATGGAGATCTCGAGGAGACGGGCACGTTTCAAGGGGTCAACCCGGGAAGGAGCTAGCCAAAAGGTAAAATCACGCTGCCCGTTACATTCGGGGGCGAGCTGAACTATAGGACAGAGAAGATTGTTTTCGATGTCGCCGAGATCCCCTTGCCATACAACGGGATCCTTGGCCGCCCAGCGCTGGCCAAGTTCATGGCGGCGTCACACTACGCCTACAACACATTGAAGATACCAGGGCCACTGACCATCATCACCGTCCCCTCTGACAAGAAAGACACGCTCATCTGCGTCGACCAGCTCTACCGAGAGGCAGTTGCAGCAACTGCCGCCAAGGCACTTGCTCCTACCGCTGAAGCCCCGTGAAGGAAGAAGGCCAGCAAGACTTTTGCCGGCAAGACCTCCGGCACCCACTCCGGCAAGCGCACCTCTTAGGAGTGCAGTGCTCCCGTCGAGGACATGCCAGAGAGCTCCACAGGAAAGAGCAAGAAATCCAAGGCTGCACCAACGGAAACCAAGAAGGTGTCCGTCAAGGAGGACGGCACGGGCGGGGCTTTTACTATAAGCTCCACCCTCTACAGCAAATAGGAAAGCGCGCTCGTTGCCTTCCTGCGGGCGAATGTCGATGTGTTTGCATGGCAAGCATCCGACATCCCCGGCGTTCCTAGGGAGGTGATTGAGCACCATCTTGCTATCTGTCCTCATGCGCGGCCCGTCAAGCAGAAGGTCAGGAAGCAAGCTTTGGAGCGACAAGAGTTCATCATTGAAGAGATCAGGAAGTTGGAGGCGGCAGGCCTGGTTAGAGGAGTGCTCCACCCCACGTGGTTGGCCAATCCAGTGGTGGTGCGTAAGGCAAATGGGAAATGGAGGCTGTGTATTGACTACACGAATATCAATAAGGCCTGTCCAAAGGATCCTTTCCCTCTGCCATGCATCGATCAGATTGTGGACTCCACTGCCGGATGTGACCTGCTGTCGTTCCTCGACGCCTATTTAGGATACCACCAGATCTTCATGATGAAGGAAGATGAAGAAAAGACCGCGTTCATCACCCCATGTGGTACGTACTGTTTTGTACGAATGCCTTTCGGGTTGAAGAGCGCTGGTTCGACGTTTGCCCGAACGATCCAAATTGGTTTTGAGCCCCAGCTACATAGAAATATGGAAGCTTATATGGACGACATAGTGGTCAAAACCAAGGACAGGGACACGCTCGTGCAAGATTTAGAAGAAACATTTGCAAATTTGTGCAAGATCAACCTCAAGCTGAACCCTGAGAAGTGTGTCTTCGGCGTTCCGTCTGGCAAGCTTCTCAGGTTCTTTGTTTTACAGCATGGGATCGAGGAGAACCCCGACAAGATCAAGGCAATTGAGCAGATTGAGGCGCCAAAACGGGTCAAGGACGTCCGCAGGCTCGCCGGCTGCGTTGCTGCCCTGAGTAGGTTCATCCCCAAATCAGCTGAGCGCGCCCTCCCCTTCTTCAAAATTTTGAAGAAGGCGGGTCCAGTAAAGTGGACTTCGGAGGCAGAGGCAGCACTGCAAGATTTGAAGAGGTACCTTTCCTCCACGCTGATACTAGTCGAACCTAAACCACAAGAGCCATTGTTGCTATACTTAGCGGCAATGAATCAAGTGGTCAGTGCTGCGCTAGTAGCACAGAGGGAACTCAAGGGAGAAGCAGCGGCAGCAGCGGAGCCGCCAGATGATGGGCCGGGGCCCTCCCCGGTGGCTCTTGACGCCGACAAGGCGAAACCCCCGGCAAGGCCCGGTCCCGGAAAGGCGGAGTCTGCGCAGATGGCCGAAGTTGAACAAAAGAAGAAGATGGTGCAGCACCCTGTTTATTTTGTCAGTTCCCTCTTGCAGGGGGCTAGGTCAAGATATTCTGGCATGCAGAAGCTACTTTTCGGCCTCCTCATGGCCTCGAGAAAGCTGCGCCACTATTTCCAAACACATGAGATCACCGTTGTCACCCGCCTCCCGTTGCAACGAATCTTGCACAACCCAGATGCAACTGGGAGGATTGTGGAGTCGGCATTGGAGCTGTCGAGCTTTGGCCTCAAGTTTAAAAGTACTTCAACGATCAAGAGCCGAGCCTTGGCAGAGTTCATAGCAGAATGGACCGCAACGCCCGACGAGGAGATTCAAGAGACCACACTTCCCGGCAAGGAGACGAGCAGTGAGTGGATTATGTACTTCGATGGAGCTTTCTTACTCATCGCACCCACCAGAGAGCGCCTCAAGTACGTAATCCAGATGCACTTTCCACGGGAAAAATCAACGAACAACACGGCGGAGTATGAGGGACTGCTGGCCGGTCTCAGGATCGCGACAGACCTCAGAATCAGGAAGCTCATCATCAGAGGTGATTCGCAGCTCGTCGTCAAGCAAGTGAACAAGGATTACCGGAGCCCGTTGATGGAGGCCTATGTGGATGAAGTGAGGAAGTTGGAAGAGCGCTTTGAGGGGTTGCAAGCAGAGCATGTTCCCCGAGCGGAGAACAGCATTGCTGATGACCTGTCAAAACACGCCGCCCTCAAGTTGCCTGTGGAACCAGGTACCTTTGTGCTTCAATTAACTCAGCCATCTGTTGAACCATCAGCAGGACAGAGCAAACGAAGGAAGGCAGGACCCGGCAAGTACTTTCCAGCTGAGCTCCCAGGAGCTGCCGACAAAGATGTTGCCGGGTGTCCCAAGCTTGCCGGAGAGCAGCAACCCCCAGCAGGGCCTCAAGCCCTGGCCATAGAGGCAGCTGCCCTCATGACTGAAGATGTGCCTTTAGACCTTGCCGTCGAGCCTCAGGCTCCGGCATGGGTGCAACCCACTGTCCGTTTCCTCCAAACGGGAGAGCTCCCCGAGGAGCAGGAAGAAGCAGAGAAAGTAGCCCGTCAGTCCAGCATGTACCAGTTTGTGGATGATGCCCTATACAGAAGGAGATCGAACGGCGTGAAGTTGAAGTGCATTGTTCGGGAAGACGGACTAAGGCTGTTGGCGGAGATACCTGGAGGCATGTGTGGCTCCCACATAGGATCGAGAGCCCTTGCCGGCAAGGCATTCCGACAAGGTTTCTTCTGGCTCACCGCCCTCCAGGATGCGACGGCACTAGTGACCATGTGTGAAGTGTGCCAGTTCCATTCAAAGAAGCTTCATCAACCGGCTCAAGCTCTTCAGACCATCCCTATTTCCTGGCCATTTTCGGTTTGGGGGATCGATATACTGGGCCCCTTTCCCCGTGCTGTCGGGGGCTTTGAGTACTTGTACGTCGCAATCGACAAGTTCACAAAGTGGCCGGAGGTGGAGCCGGTGAGAAAGGTGACGACACAGTCAGCCGTCAAGTTCTTCAAGGGGCTAGTCTGCCGTTTTGGTGTGCCCAATAGGGTTATCACCGACAATGGCACGCAGTTCACAAGCCGCGCCTTCATGCAGTACATTTAGGAACTCGGCAGCAAGGTTTGTTTTGCTTCCGTTGCTCATCCAAGAAGTAACGGCCAAGCTGAGAGAGCGAATGCAGAAGTTCTACGGGGCCTCAAGACCAGAACTTTTGACAAGCTGCACAAGTGTGGAAGACGCTGGATTGATGAATGGCCAACAGTTCTTTGGTCGATCAGAACGACGCCAAATCGAGCCACTGGCCAGACACCCTTTGCCCTGGTATACGGGGCAGAAGCAGTTCCCCCAACAGAACTCATATACGGGTCACCTCGAGTGCGCTCTTATGATGAGCTTGAGCAAGAGCAGTTGTGCCAAGAGGATGCGACGCTCCTTGAGGAAGATCGTCTTTGGTGTCGATGGGAAATGACACCTATGGGACCACAAGAATCCCTAATACGGTTGTCGGGGTGCAAGGTTGTGAGAAGAGCAGGAATAACAGTCAACACAAGGATCGTTTACCCAGGTTCGGGCCGCGAGGATGCGTAATACCCTAGTCCTGCTTTGGTGTGTATTTGAGAGAGTTCTTGAGCTCTCGAACTAGCTATGGTGGCTGTGTAGTTCAGAGGAGCTGAATCCCTCTCCAGTATGCCAAGGGCCTCCTTTTATAGTCGGAAGGGGCTGCCACAGTGGCACACAGGAGGTGGAAAGGCCTACAGTGCTGTGAGCTTATCGCTCGTGTTACAGGACAAGACGCATTTAATGCTAGCTTAGGTGTCCCTTAGCTTTATTGGGGACGGGAACGAGGCCCGCCCCGTCTGCTGCCGCCTCGCGCTGCTTCGACACGCGCCCAGGCCAGCGGTGCATGCAGCGCCATGTAGGCAGCCAGGCAGCTGAGGTGGCGCGGTGTTAGGATCTTCACGAAGATCTGCATGCCACCATGCAGGTGCTTGCTGAGTTGGCGTAGAGGCCGCCCGTCACCACGCAGGTGCCTGCCAGCTCGTTGAGCTAGCAACTGCTTGTGGACGGCGGTGGAGTCTTGGTCGACGCGGGCCTGGCTGTGGCCCCGCTGGCGCCCTCGGCAAGGGCCTTGCCGGGGGCCCGACAAGGGTCTTTCCATGGTGTTGCAGTCGTCCCCGGCAAGGCGCTTGCCGGGGGTCTTGTGGATCTCCTCGGCAAGGATCCCGCCGAGGGTCGCCGTCTTCTGGTTCCCATCTGATCCCATATCTTTATGGTCTTGACAAAGATCTGCATGCTACCATGGAGGTGCCTCCCGAGCCCTAGTTCCAATGTGGTCGGTTGAGTTGGAAACCCGTGGGCTCAAGGGTGGCTCGCTCTGTTAGCATCGGGCAAGTTGCCCCGGCAAGGCTCTTACCGGGGCCGCGGAGGTTGCCCCGGCAAGGGCCTTGCCGGGGGAGTCAACCTCACCCTCTCGCTCTTTGGTATCTTTGGTATTGACGTTGCCTTGGCCATCTTGTGCTGCGGCTTCTCTCCGGCTTCCCTCCCCTGCTCTGCTTAGTGTGGCCGTGGCGCGCAGCTCCGACTGCCCGTGCACAAGTAAAGGGGTACAAAGGTGTGTCCCTACTTTTGTACACCAACAGGAGCCCCCGGGCCTGGGCCACACATAAGCGCGACACGTTGTTTGGCCAGGCCCAAAACAGTGCTCGGGCAGGAGGGGTGGATTCTACCGCAGTAATTTTCCGTCTGCTGTGCTTCCCCAGACCTGCGTTGAACGCGCGACATGGGGGGGCCGTGCGTGACGTGGACGGCATGCGTGGGGCGGTTTCCGCATGCATGCGTCACACCATGGTAAAGAGGCGGCTCGCGCCTTCGCCATAAAAAGAGGGAGGCGTGGAGGCGCGGCTCATTTACTGGATGGACTCGGGCCGCAGTCTTCGAGGCGCCCACGCCCCCCGATCACGGGGCTGGGAACGGTCGCCTCACCCGTCCTTTCGACCCTGCACGTTCGCCACGCGTCCTTCATGCAAGTGGCGGGCTGTGGAGGCGGGAAACCGAGCCGTCGCTGATTGGGGCAGCGGGTCAGTCATGATTCCCTGCGCCTCCGCCGACTGGATTGGCTGAGTGGGGCGGCCGAGCCTCGACCCCGCCCCTTTATAAGGAGGGGGGAGGGGGCGTCGTCCCACATTCCTTCAGTATCCATCCTCCTTCATCCTTGCTTCTTTCTTCCACCTGCCATGGCGAGAGGAGGTGCTGGGCCTTCGACGGTGGCGGCAAGGGTCGCTGCTCGTCAGCGCGTCCCTCCTTCCCACGAGCCCGTGGTGGTGGAGCCAGCCACAAGAGGAAGGGGGAGGGGGTGTGGCCGAGGTCGCCGCGGCCGTCGGGGGAGAGGAGGACGAGGTGGCGCGGCGGCCGTGCCTCCGCCAGCGGTGCCTCCTGCGATGTTGGGCTACGTCGGGGACCGGCCCCACGAGTTCTTCATCAGGCTGCGCCGGCCACCGCGTCGTCGTCTCCGTCTCCCCACCCCCTTCGCTGAGGAGATGGAGCTTGATCCACCACAGACCCTCAGATTGCACATGAGGGGCTGCGGGACCGGCGGTACGTGGGTCGACATCGACTTCCCTGATCTGCATGTTATGTATCTCCATCGTAGATGGAAGATATTTGCTCGCATCCATAGCCTGACGGTGGGGCTCGTCCTCTACTTCAAGTTAATGGAGGGCGGCCTTCTCTCCGTCAAGGTCTTCGGAGATCTTGGAACTCGCCTGAAGTGCTGCGTGGAGAGCTCCTCCGACGACGAAGATTCCTCCTCGAGCAGGAGTGACGAGGAGGACAGCGACAGCGACGACGAGGGAGTCGGGCGGCAGGATGCCGACCCCGACTTCGACTGATCACGTCGCCCATCCCTCGGCCTCGCGCCCTGCCGAGGGCCTTCCTTGTCAAGCTCTCCATCGGCGCGTTCCCCATCGCCTCCTTGGGCGGGTGGTGTAGGAGGGCCGGAGAAGGCGAAGAAGGCGGGCGGCGGCCGTCAGCTCGGAGTATGCGGGCACCGACGCCTTCGTCACGTATTGTCGGGCCGTTGCCTCATCTTCCAGCCCCTCCGCCGGCACCGGGACGCTCTCTTTGCGCCTTCTGCTTCTCGTACCTCGCCTAGGTGCTCCTTTCGCCCTCCTGCTGTCTTGCTTCACCTCCTTAGGAGAGGGACTAGAAAGGGATTACGGGCACCTTATCTCTTTTTAGTTTGTAAGCCTGCGAGCACTTGTTAATTTTTAGACTTGTAATCCCCTTGCTCATGTTTTTCATTCTGTACGAACTGTACCTGTATGGGACGGTTTTGAATGAAAAAGGGTGCTTGCCGGGTTCTTTGTGCGTGAGTGAGGCCCATGCCAAGGACGAATCCTTGTTATTTCTAAGATAAACATTGTCGCCCGGCAACAGGCCTTGCCGTCCCCCCGCTTTGGTCAACCATTCTCACGCTCTTGGCGGAGGCAGGGACGAAGCAGGGTTAGGCCCCTCGTTCATTTCTCTTGCCATCGCGACTACGACCAAGTTCCGACCCAGGGGATAGCTCTTGGGTACGGGAAAAGGGGAGCACGGTGGTTTTAAGAATATAAACGAGGTTTCATATGTCCCAGTCCTATACGGAAGTGCATAACAGGGGATAACAGACTTATCTGAATCCGCAGCCCCCGGCAACCATGGCTTGCCATGGTTGGATCCTTGCGTCTTCAACCCCCGGCGATCCTGGCTTGCTGGGGCCGGAGCGCCAGTCCATCTTCTTTCTCCCAAGCGGCTCAGGAGATATGTCCACGTGCCCTGCGAACCAAAGAGGACAGAAAGACGCACACTCGACCTCTAGGCTAGGGGTTAGTCGCCGCTAAGCACTATCAACCCTAACCAAGGAAGAGACTCAACCTAGCATGCATGCTATAACTTAGGGCGCCAGCGCTACATTTATTTATGCTCAGGGTCTGCGCCTGTCTTTGTACAGAGGGTTACATGCCTTGCCGGCAAAGCTTGTACAAAAGGTGGCTTGCCGGGAGGCCCGACAAGCCACGCCTTATGGGTAAAACTTGCGGAGATGCTCGATGTTCCAGGAGTTGCTCACTGGGACAGCATCTTCGGTCTCCAGGCGGACTGTGTCGGGCCTGGTGACTCTTATTACCCGATAAGGGCCTTCCCACTTTGGCGTCAACTTGTTGGAATTCTTGGCCGACTGAATGCGCCGAAGAACAAGGTTGCCTTCCTCAAAGCTTCGGGCATGGACCTTGCGGCTATGGTAGCGGCGCAAGGCCTGCTGGTAGCGTGCTGCTTTCACAGCCGCCCGAAGGCGATCTTCCTCAAGGAGCGTTGCATCATCCTGCCGCAACTGCTCTTGCTCAAGCTCATCATAAGCTAGCACTCGAGGTGACCCGTATATGAGTTTCATGGGGAGAACTGCTTCTGCCCCATATACTAGGGCAAAGGGTGTCTGGCCGGTGGCTCGATTTGGCGTCGTCCTGATCGACCAAAGAACCGCCAGCAACTCATCAATCCAGCGCCTTCCACTCTTGTGCAGCTTGTCAAAGGTCTTCATTCTCAGGCCTCGCAACACTTTAGCATTTGCCCTCTCCGCTTGGCCGTTGCTCCGGGGGTGCGCCATGGAAGCAAAACAGACCTTGCTGCCGAGGACTTGAATGTATTGCATGAAGGTGTGGCTTGTGAACTGCGTGCCGTTATCGGTGATGAATCTGTTTGGCACACCAAAACGGCAGACTAGTCCCTTGAAGAACTTGACGGCTGACTATGCTGTCACCTTCCTCACCGGTTCCACCTCCGGCCACTTTGTGAACTTGTCGATGGCAACGTACAAGTACTCAAAGCCCCCGACAACATGGGGGAAAGTGCCCAGTATGTCGAGCCCCCAGACCAAAAATGGCCAGGAGAGAGGGATTGTTTGAAGGGCTTGAGCTGGTTGATGAAGCTTCTTCGAATGGAACTGACACGCTTCACACTTGGTTACTAGTGCCGTTGCATCCTGGAGGGCGGTGGGCCAGAAGAAGCCTTGCCGGAATGCCTTGCCGGCAAGGGCCCTTGACCCTATGTGGGAGCCACATATGCCACCATGTATCTCCGCCAATAGCTCCAGTCCTTCCTCCCGGGGGATGCACTTCAATTTCACACCGTTCGGTCTTCTTCTGTACAGGTCATCATCGACGAACTGGTACGAGGCAGACCGACGGGCTACTTTTTCCGCTTCTTCCTGCTCCTCAGGAAGTTCCCCTGTCTGGAGGAAATGGACGGTATGCTGTGCCCATGCTGGAGCTTGGGGCTCGACGGCAAGGACGAAAGGCATCTCTTCCGCCATGGTGGCAGCCCTCTCTACGGCCAGGGCTTGGCGCTCTGCGGGAGCCAGCCGTCCCTCCGCAGGCTCGGGATCCGCGGCAACACCCTCGCCGGCAGCCCCTGGGGGCTCGGCGAGAAAGTACTTGCCGGGGCCTGACTTCCTCCACTTGTTCTGCTCTGTTGATGGCTCGACGAATGGTTGAGTTAACCGAAGCAAAAAGGTACCTGGTTCCACAGGTAGCTTGAATGCAGCGTGCTTTGACAGGTAGTCAGCGATGTCATTCTCCGCTCGGGGAACGTGCTCTGCTTGTATACCGTCGAAGCGCTCCTCCAGTTTCCTCACCTCATCTATGTAGGCCTCCATCAACAGACTCTGATAATCCTTGTTAACTTGTCTGATGACAAGCTGTGAATCACCCCTGACGATGAGCTTTTTCACCCCGAGGTCCGCCGCGATACTGAGACCGGCAAGCAGCCCCTCGTATTCAGCAGTGTTGTTTGTGGACATCTCCTTGGGAAAGTGCATCTAGATCACATACTTGAGGTGCTCTCCGGTGGGTGCGACAAGCAGCGCACCGGCACCGGCGCCTTGCAGCGAGAAAGCGCCATCAAAGTACATGATCCAGTCGCGGCTTGCTTCCTTGCCGGGGAGAGCGGTCTCCTGAATTTCTTCGTCGGGCGTTGAGGTCCATTCTGCAATGAACTCCGTTAAGACTCTGCTCTGGATTGTCGAGGTACTTTCAAATTTCAACCCAAAGCTCGACAACTCCAAGGCCCATTCCACAATCCTTTCGATCGCATCTGGGTTGTGCAGTATCCGTTGCAACGGGAGGCGGGTGACGACAGTGATCTCGTGGGCTTGGAAGTAATGACGCAGCTTCCTCGAGGCCATAAGGAGGCCAAAGAGCAATTTCTGCACACCGGAGTACCTCGACCTAGCCCCCTGCAAGAGGGAGCTGACAAAGTAAACCGGGTGCTGCATCATCTTCTTCTTCTGCACCACTTCCCTTGACTATGCGGGCACCGCCCCGATGGCGCCAGACTCTGCCGGGGGCCTTGCCTTGCCGGCACCAGGCCCTCCCGGGGGAATCTCTGGGTTGCCATCCACCGGTCCCACCGTCGCCACTGCCTCCTCGTTGACCCCCATGGATGCCACCAGTGCAGCGCTAGCCACTTGATTCGTTACCGCTAGATACAGCAGCAACGACTCTTGTGGTTTAGGCGCAACCAGTATTGGTGTGGAGGAAAGGTATTTCTTCAGATCCTGCAATGCCGCCTCGGCTTCTGGGGTCCACTCCATCGGGCCTGCTTTCTTAAAATTTTTGAAAAAGGGGAGGGCGCGCTCGGCGGACTTGGAGATGAATCGGCTCAGGGCGGCAACGCAGCCAGTGAGCCGACGCACGTCCTTGATCTGCTTGGGTGCCTCAATCTGTTCAATAGCCTTGATTTCGTCTGGGTTTGCCTCGATCCCGCGCTGCGACACAAAGAACCCGAGAAGCTTGCCGGACGAAACGCCGAAGATACACTTCTCAGGGTTCAGCTTGAGGTTGATCTTGCACAGGTTGGCAAACGTCTCTTCCAGGTCTTGTACAAGAGTTGTCCCGTCCTTGGTTTTGACCACTATGTCATCCATGTATGCTCCCATATTTCTATGGAGCTGGGGGTTCAAAACCAATTTTTACCGCTCTTGCAAACGTCGAGCCAGCACTCTTCAACCCGAAAGGCATCCGTAAAAAGCAATATGTACCACATGGGGTGATGAATGCTGTCTTCTCTTCATCTTCTCTTGTCATGAAGATCTGGTGGTAGCCTGAGTAGGCGTCGAGGAATGACAACAGATCACACCCGACCGTGGAGTCAACAATCTGGTCGATGCGCGGCAATGGGAAGGGGTCCTTGGGACAAGCCTTATTGATATCCGTGTAGTCAATACACAGCCTCCACTTCCCATTTGCCTTGCGCACCACCACCGGATTGGCCAACCACGTCGGATGGAGCACTCCTCTCACAAAACCCGCCGCTTCCAACTTCTTGATCTCCTCTGTGATGAACTCCTGCCTTTCCAGAGCCTGCTTCCTGACCTTCTGCTTGACGGGCCGCGCATGAGGACAGACAGCTAGGTGGTGCTCAATCACCTCCCTGGGAACACCGGGGATGTCGGATGCTTTCCATGCAAACACGTCGACATTCGCCCGCAGGAAGGTGACGAGCGCGCCTTCCTATTTGCTGTCGAGGGTGGAGCTTATGGTGAAAGCCCCTCCCATGCCATCCTCCCTAACGGACACCTTCTTGGTCTGCGGTGGCTCAGCTCTGGATTTCTTGCTCTTGCCGGTGGAGCTTTCAGGCACGTCCTCGACGGTATCACAACACTCCAAAGAGGTGCGCTTGCCGGAGTGGGTGCGGGAGGTCTTGCCGGGCTTCTTCTTCTCTCCCGGGGCTTCGGCGGCAGGAGCAAGTGCCTTGGCGGCAGCTGTTGCAACTGCTTCCCGGTAGAGTTGGTCGGCGCAAATCAACGCGTCCTTCTTGTCAGAGGGGACGGCGATGATGGTCAACAACCCGGGCATCTTCAGCATGTTGTAGGCGTAGTGCGCCGCCGCCATGAACTTGGCTAGTGCCGGGCGGCCAAGGATCCCGTTGTAGGGCAAGGGGATCTCGTCCACATCGAAGACGATTCTCTCCGTCCTGTAGTTCAACTCTCCTCCAAACGTCACGGGCAGTGTGACCTTCCCCTTTGGCTGACTCCTCCTCGGATTGACCCCTTGAAACGTGTCTGTTTCCTCGAGGTCTCCATTAGGAATTTGCAGCCTTTTGATCACGACGGGCGAGATCAAGTTCAGGCCGGCTCCGCCGTCGACCAACATCTTGTTCACCTTGAGGTTGCGTATCGTTGGCGAGACCAACAACGGCAAACACCCGACCGCGGTTGTGCGGTCAGGGTGGTCCTCGGCGTCAAAGATGAGGGGCGTGCTGGACCACTTCAGCGGCTTCTGAGCGTCGAACGACGGCTCTGCTGCTGTAATCTCACACGCCCACTGCTTGAGTTGGCAGTGAGAAGTATGCAGTGAGGCGCCACCATCGACGCACATGGCCTCCGTAGCCTTCTGGAACTCTTGCTCGCCGGACTCGTCGTCCTCGTCACGATCATCGTCTTCTTGCTTCTTGTCACGGCCCCGGGCGGGCCTCTCTTGCTGGTTGTCTTTGCCGCGGTGGCCTCCTTGGCCGCCACGCTTCTTGCCGGATCCCTCGGCACCATCCTGGCCCTTCTCCTTGTCCCTCCTCTCGTACTCAGCTTTTTGCTTCTCAGCAAGCAGCTCGACTTGTCGGTAGTTCTGGAGGTCGTGGCCCTTGGTGCGGTGGATCTTGCAGTACTGCTTGTCGGAGCTTCCTAGCTTGTCAGCAGCCGCCAAGGCCCGGCAGGCGGCGCACCCGGCAATCTCCTTGCCGGGGTCGTCTGCCTTGGCCTTCTTGGCAGCGCCGGTGCTGTCGGATTGAACTTACCTTTACCTATGTACTATTATGTCATGTATGAGTGTAAAGTACCTTTGTTGAAGTGTAATCATTTTTTCATTACCCTGCTGATCTTTTTTGGAGAGTCAATATAGAGTAAAACATTAAATTCTAGGCAACATTTTCCGCAACAATGCAGGCAATTGATAACCCACAAGTATAGGGGATCACAATAGTTTTCGAGGGTATAGTATTCAACCCAAATTTATTGATTCGACACAAGGGGAGCCAAAGAATATTTGCAAGTATTAGCAGATGTGTTGTCAATTCAACCACACCTAGAGATTAATTGTCTGTGGCAAAGTGATTAGTAGAAAAGTAATATAATAGTTTGATAGTAGTAGCAACATCAATAGTAACGGTAGCAGTGATTTTGTAGCAAGTGTAACGATAACAACAACAATAGTAACTTAGCAAGAACAATATAAGAGAAATTCATAGGCATTGGATTGGTGGATTCATTAGATGATATTCTTCATATAACAGTCATAACCTAGGGCGATACAAAACTAGCTCCAGTTCATAAATATAATGTAGGCATGTATTCCGTAAATAGTCATATGTGCTTATGGAAAGAATTTGCATGACATCTTTTGTCCTACCCTCCCGTGGCAGCAGGGTCCATATGGAAACTAAGGGATATTAAGGGCTCCTTTTAATAGAGAACTAGAACAAAGATTAACACATAGTGAATACATGAACTCCTCAAACTACGGTCATCAACGGGAAGTATCCCGACTACTGTGACTGCGGGGTTTACGGATCATAACGCGTAATAGGTGAATATAACTTGCAAGATCGGATCTAGAACATAGATATAATGGTGATAACATAAACGGTTCATATCTGAAATCATGGCACCCATGCCCAAAGTGACAAGCATTAAGCATGGCAAAGTCATATCAACATCAATCTTAGAACATAGTGGATACTAGGGATCAAGCCCTAAAAACTGTAACGCCCCGGACACACCCGCCGGTGGCCGTTACTCTTGGCGGGATCTAGACTGGCCCCACAGATCAATACTAGTCTTTTTTTGTGCAATTTGTCCTCACTCGTGCGCACGCGGGAGCAACTTCCCGGTCGGTCACCCATCCTGAGACTACTCCAAGCTGAGCACGCTTAACTTTGGAGTTCTTTCCGAATGGGCTCCCGGAACAGAAGGAATTCCTTATTGACATGAGTAGTTTATCATCCCTATTAAGCCAGACTATCACATACAGCCCCACTCAGAGGAACCGACGTCCTCGTCGGGCCACAGGAACGTTCCCTCTTGGCACATACGTCTGTGCATCCAGTCCGGTACATGTGCCATGCCGTGTGCCACGACGGGTCACAAACGCCATGAACAACATGACCGCACACCTGTCCGCAAACATCCGTGTAACCGCGAGGGTCAGCTCTGATACCAATTTGTGTCGGCGTCCTGGGAACGGGGGTCCCCAGACTTGCCTGCCTGCGGCCCACGGCGTGGCTCCACCAGCGGCCCCGTACGACCCATCTTCATCAGCGAACACTCAAGACCCTCGCGAGGGGCCAAGCCTCACGAGGCGGATGACGCAAGACCTCCTCGGGGGCAGCGTCACCAGGCTGGCTCGCGAGGGGCAGAGAGATCAAGGCGAGGGGCACCTCGCGAGGTCCCTGTGACGCAAGCCATGACTACCAAGGCGAGGCGGGTGCCAGGAGGGCGCCAGAGCGCGCAACGTCTTTGTTTCCTCTTTGGTGCTAAAGAGGCAAGCGCAGGCGAGGAGTCCCGAGGCATCAGGCAAAGGTTGCCATATCGGTGCAACAAGACCAAGACCAGCAGGACAGCAGGACGGAGGTCACCGTGGAGCCCAGGACGGTGCCACCACCACAGCCTTTGGCAGGCGAAGACCACCTTTAGTCAGGATAACTTGTACTGGTTGTCTCCCTTCAAATTTGGCCGTTGTTGGATCCCTTCCCGCCTACATTTGGGAAGAGGACCAGGGCTTCTATAAATAGGACTAGCCACCATAGTAGGAGGATGGATCTTGGGCCATTCAGATCATCCTCAACCAGACAAGCTCACCGAGCTCAAGGACACCTCTCCTCAGGAGGCTGTTCTTCCCTTGTACTTGTTCATCCTCAGCCCAGGAGGCAATCCACCACACCACACTGGAGTAGGGTATTACACCACATCGGTGGCCCGAACCAGTATAAACCCTATGTCCCTTGTTCTGTGAGTTCGATGCGCTGAGCTTTGAGATTGTGGTGAGGGCGTGAGCTAGGGGGACGAGAGATCTTCGTGCGCACCCCGGTTTTCGAACCTCAAGGGTTTTGCCGGAAGCAGAAATCCGACATTTGGCGCGCCAGGTAGGGGTGCACCGAAGCCCCTCTCCCATCAGCAGACCCGCCAACGCTCTGCAGAGCCAATGTCCGGCGACCCGAGGGCCGGCGCCGACCACTGGGCAGCTTGGCCAACCCGGGCGGCATTGTTTGCCCAAGAAGACCTCAACTCCGCGCTCTAGGCGGCACGTGCACCGCCAAACGCCGCGGGGCACGGGCGGCGTGGTCTGACGCCTTCCACCCTTACCCTGCGGTGCACGCGGGCCGCCGCAAGGGCCTTGAGCTATGCCGCGGCGACGGCACCGCACACCCGACGGGAGCAAGCAAACATGAGGGCTGCACTCATAGTGGCACGGGAGCTGCTGCGGTGCTGACTAATGGAGAGCAGCCGTGATGCATTGCTGGAACGCGTCGCTGAGCTGCTGGACGCCGTGACCAAGGGTACGCCGCCTTCCTGCTCCCTACCTACGCCTCAAGTCGTGGCCGGGTCACATGGTGGACCTCACCGCGCTCACATGCTCCCAGGCGCATCAGGAGGGTTCATCGGCAGCGACGCAGCCGGTGGATTCGGGCACCCAGCCGCACTTGTGCCTCCCCCGGTGGGCGCGGTCGTGGGTATTAACCCCTACGGCCCTGGCAGGATGCCGCCCTTCCGTCCTCGTGGCGGCGTGCTGGGCCCGATGGCGTGGAGCGCGGGGCACTTCGGCGGGTTTTCTGGGGAAACGGCTCCGGAGGCCTACGTGCCCCGCATGATGGACCAGGAGTACACACTGGAAGATGACCCCGGCTTGTTCCTCGAGCCGGATTGGGAAGAGGAGACGCTGGAAGTTGAGGCCTTCCATGAGCCACCTGGGAGCCTCGCCGACCCCGCCGGCGACAACAACTGCAGGGTACCACTAAAGTCTCAGGAACAGGCTTATGCTAACCATGAGTCGCAAGTGAATCAGGGCGCAGCGGTGGACGACGGCCCCAGCACCGCGACCCCCCTGTCGGTGTCAAAACCGACGGATCTTGGGTAGGGGGTCCTGAACTGTGCGTCTAAGGCGGATGGTAACAGGAGGCGGGGGACACAATGTTTACCCAGGTTCGGGCCCTCTCAATGGAGGTAATACCCTACTTCCTGCTTGATTGATCTTGATGATATGAGTATTACTAGAGTTGATCTACCACGAGATCGTAGAGGCTAAACCCTAGAAGCTAGCCTATGGTATGATTGTTGTTGTCCTACGGACTAAAACCCTCCGGTTTATATAAACACCGGAGGGGGCTAGGGTTACACAGAGTCGGTTACAAGGGAGGAGATCTACATATCCGTATTGCCAAGCTTGCCTTCCACGCCAAGGAGAATCCCATCCGGACACGGGACGAAGTCTTCAATCTTGTATCTTCATAGTCCAACAGTCCGGCCAAAGGATATAGTCCGGCTGTCCGAGGACCCCCTAATCCAGGACTCCCTCAGTAACCCCTGAACCAAGCTTTAATGACGATGAGTCCGGCGCGCAGATTGTCTTCGGCATTGCAAGGCGGGTTCCTCCTCCGAATACTCCATAGAAGATTTTCAACACAAGGATAGTGTCCGGCTCTGCAAAACAAATTCCACATACCACCGTAGAGAGAATAATATTTCCACAAATCTAATCTGCTGACGCATTTTGCAGCATGACATCACACCACGGCCCGGTCATTATTCGAACCGTTTTTCACAACCAGCCACTGCACATATTGCGAGGCGGTTTCCTTGGCACATCTTGTCGAAGCAGAGATCGTGTCCCCTTATCACGGGATTCTCATCAATACGGGTATGGGTAACCCAACCGCGCCATCAATTATGGCGCTTGGGGAATAAGCGAGTTTACCAGGTAGGTGGGGAGGCGCATAGCTTCTTCCGCCCTTATAAAGGGACAAGAATTCACGCTTTTCACCCACGCCTTCTTCCTCCTTGCTCATCCATTCTTGCGCACTCGAGCTCCAGCGCCCAAGTTCGTGTTTTTCTCCTCAAACCACTCCAAGCATGTCCGGAGCGGGAGGCAAGTGGATGGTCTCCCCCGTTACGGAGGAGAACATCACAAAGCTGCGGGGAGCCGAATATCTGTCCGCGGATATCGCGCACCGGCTGCCAGATGCGGGGCAGATCATCCCTACTCCAGAACCCCATGAGAGGGTGGTTTTCCTTACCCACTTCGTCCGTGGACTGGGATTTCCCCTCCACCCGTTTGTCCGCGGGCTCATGTTCTACTACGGGCTGGACTTTCACGATCTGGCCCCCAATTTCATCCTCAACATCTCGGCGTTTATCGTCATGTGCGAGGCCTTCCTCCGCATCAAGCCCCACTTCGGCCTGTGGCTGAAGACCTTCAATGTTAAACCGAAGGTGGTGGTTGGCCAGCAAGCGGAGTGCGGAGGCGCCATGGTGGGCAAAATGCCCAACGTCACCTGGCTCGAAGGCTCCTATGTGGAGACCATAAAGGGGTGGCAATCGGGATGGTTCTACATCACCGAGCCGCGCGACACCAACTGGGTGGCGGCCCCCAAATTTCGATCCGGAATCCCCAAGCGGCTCACCTCCTGGAAAGAGAAGGGCCTGTCCTGGGGTTCCCTGGTAGAGCTGACCGGACTCCAGACATGCATCAAAAACATGATGAGCAAGAAAATCAAGCTCGTCAACGTGGTCCAAGTCATGCTCTTCCGCCGGATCCTCCTGTGTCAAAGACGGGCATTCAATTTGTGGGAGTTCGACCCGGCAGAGCACCAGACGCTGCGAGAGCTCTTCGACACGACGCACAAGGACGTCTGGAAGGTGCTGTTCAAGGGCGCCGAGGTACCTCCTCCCCTTATCAAGGACCGCGGACTCAGCGCAAAGCGCCCTGCTAATCCGGTAAGTCTTTTATATCTTATAAGATGTTCATTTCCCCGGTATAACCACGCGCGGGATCTAAGCCTCCACGCCATTTAACAGGACTGGGTAGCGACAGCGGAGCGGATCGATTGTCCGGCTCCCCTGCCCGAAGATCCAGCAGATGCTCTCTAACGGAGATGCTGGTTCCGGCACCTTATGAGGTGCCGGAGAAGAAGGCCAAGAAGAAGACCACGGGGACCAGGAAGGGTCTCCGGCGCAAGGTTATATCGAACTCATCGTCCGAAAGCACCGAGGCGCACTCCTCCCACGAAAACGAGGAGGAGGAAGAGGAAAGTTCTCCCCCCAGCCGGGGGAGACAAGAAAAGGAAGGCCGCCCCGTCCGGGGTGGCCGAAGGGTCCAAGAAGGGAAGAACCCTCCTTCCGGACAACTCCACCACCGCCGCCTTCAGCGAAGAGGAGTGGTTGCCCAGGGACAAGCCCCTAGCGAAGTAATAAGTATCTGGATACCACAATAGTTTTTGTATGTTTCATTTTATTGCTCCTTATCATGCCGAACATGATCATGCAGTCCCTCCAAGGTCTTTGGATCCGTTGGCGATGAACAGCGATTCACTCCCGACCGCCACCTCCCCCCGCCCTACGGACGACGCCGAGGTGTTGTCTCGAAGGGTAGTAGCTCAAGGGGAGATAGTCTTGGAGGCGCCCCAAGGCGACATCCCGGACACTGGGCGCATGGGGAACAAGACTCCCAAGGGCTCCAATGGCGGGGGCAACAAATTTGGCCCCCAGCCGAATACTATGC
Organism: Triticum aestivum; assembly: GCF_018294505.1. NCBI lineage: Eukaryota > Viridiplantae > Streptophyta > Magnoliopsida > Poales > Poaceae > Triticum > Triticum aestivum. The sequence goes on from NC_057799.1 coordinate 209,734,277, forward strand.
CGGAACCTCCAGTGGTTCCGGACTCCGTCGGGCGACCCCTCGCTAAGGGGGGCGAGCCGTCTGTGCCGATGACCTCTGTCCATCCAGAGGCATCGGACAACTTGCTGGAAGCGCTTCGCGGCACTTCCATTGATGAAGAGCACCGTACTATCATGAGTGCGGTGGTCAAGATGGTTCAGTCCACCAAAAGCGGACTGACTGAAGCCTGTGCCAGCCTCCTAACAGGCTTTGAGGTAAGTAATCAAATTATAAGAAAATATTATGTCATAGACAGTAGCCCCTGATGCTCTGTTTGGCATTCGCAAAGAAAAGCCGAATAGAGGATCAAATAATAATCGCGGGAGTCTAATCATAATATGTCTGTGTGCATATGCAGGCTTCACTGCTGGCTGCTGCCGCACGTACTGCGGAGGTCGCCGCACTGAAGCGGGACCTTGAGCGGTCCAAGGAAGAGCTCGACCTTACCAAGAGGCAGCTCGAAGAGAACAAAGGTAAGTGATACCCCGTCTGTATATTGATAAGAAAAAACAAGGGTGGTTGCTTAGATCATAGGATCGTCATGAATTTTGCTAGGGGCCACGACCGAAGTGGAGAACCTGAAGAAGGCGCTGTCCGAGGCCGAGGACAAGGCGGCCAAGGAGCGCATCGAGCGAGAGAAACAAGAGGCCTGAGTAGGCGAGGTGCGGCAAGAGCTCCATGCCCTCGTCAAGAAGCATGAGTCCTTGGAGCGTGACTCTAAGACGCAAGGGTCCGAGCTTGCGAAGGCCCTCGGAAGCGCCCAACATGCCAAGGCCGAAGCCCAAAAGGCCCTCCAGGAAATTGAGGCGGTTAAGAAGATAGCAGCGGGTAAGGCATTCATTATGCAAAGCAAGCATGTGAAAGAAAATTTCCTTTTACTTACCCGAGTTCAGAGCTCTCCAGGAGCGATCGCAGATCTACCCCGCAGTGTGTCAGATGCCGTGGAGTTCTACCGGGCCGAGGAGGGGAGCTCGACGGAGAAGTTGTTCTGGTCTCAGTATACTGGGACCGAACACCCCATGCCCTTGAGCGACCAGCTGAAGCAATTGGTCGAGCTCCACAAGGCGGCCGAACAGGCCATGAAGGGTCTTATAGTCTGGATGTGGCCTGGCGATCCCCTGCCTGATAGCTACTTCGGCCTGGTGAGGCAGCTTGTGAATGCCTGCCCACGGCTTGAAGTCATAAAGCGGTCCGTCTGCATCAAGGGTGTGTGCAGGGCTTTTGCCCGGGCAAAGGTGCACTGGGCGAAGCTGGATGCCGAGAAGCTGGTGAAGGAGGGTCCGCCGGAAGGCAAGGAGCATCGCCACCCCAAAATGTATTATAACAGTGTCCTGAAGGGTTCTCGCCTTGTCGCGGAGGAATGTGCTAAGGATGTAATATTCGAATGAATGTACTCATGTGATCCTGTAATATGAAACGAGTTCATTTGCGCTATGCAACGCTTGTGAATTTAAAATATTGCCTTCTGTGCGGCCGTTTATAAAATCTGAGAGTTGGCCAGTCGTCGGCTTCTGCCCCCATGTAACTAGTACTGAGGTGTTCGGGATAAACCTGAGCACTCTTTATCCCAATTTTGGGTCCTTCGAGGGAGGTGTTCAGCACAACGAACCAGACAATCGGACTATAAGGCTTTATCACTCTCACTTAGCCATAGAAGTCTACAATTTTAAATTTTGGCAAAGCCCCTAGTATTCGGAAGGCCGTATTTGGGGCGTTATATACGCCTAAGTCGGGCAAGGCTGACTCCTCGCCCGAAGCGGAAAAAGTCTTTAAGGACTTGTGACCTCTCGAATAGCGACCAGCTCTCGCCTTATCATGACAGTCAGTTTTCGGCTTTCTCTACTGAGGTGTTCGTCCGGAAGAACCGGGACACAATCGCAGTAGTTTTCCCAGCGCTACCTTAGCCGATATTGTGGAACGTAAGGTACCAAAACATGGGAGCCGAGCAAACCCAACTCCTGACCCAAGACATGATTCGGAGCTGATGCATATAATGCTATAAGTTCGGGGTGCCGCACTGTCGAAAGTGTTCGGACTTCTCACGCCGTATTATGGGGTATACTGAAGCCCCTGGCGTACTGGTCGTACCAGAATGTACGGGTGCAATTTGTCGTAAATAAACAGGCAAGGAAAAAAGGGAAGGGTAATGCAATAATAGACTAATGCTATGCATTGTTATTTAAATAATACGTCGAAGCGTACTGATACAAGTAGTGCAATGAGCAAAAAATAGGACTATTTGACATGTCCTATCCAAGGGCAAGCTGCGTATGTATATTTAAAACGGGTATTTTGATTGTTATCAGAGACCACCTGGGGATTCCCTTGTACGTCTTAGCTTCTTGTCTCCTTGGTTTTTCCTTCCCGTAATGTGTCCAGCAATCAGACTGCCGAAAAGGGCTTCCAGAGAGTAAGGTCCTGAAAGAGAGAAAATGATAAAGGTATACAGCCCTGGGGCGGTTGAGCCGCATTGTGGGACGTGCCCTGGTCGTGCCCCCGCCTATGCCCATGGTATTTTTAGTGCGTAATTATGTACGCGCGACACAAATTTCGTCGCTTGAATGGGACTAGGATGGGGGCCGAATTGCTAGGCGAGCTCTGAACGTGCCAGGCGATCCTGTTGCAGGTTACTCCGGACTCGCTTGAAGGTGTCCGGGGGCTTTATCACCGAATTGACGGTTTGCCTTAAAAGGTTGCTTTGTGCTTCTGCTGCGAGGGCCGCAGTGTGTTCCTCCGTGCGAAGCGAGCGTTCTGTGTTGCCATTAACTGTTATAACCCTGCGAGGTCCTGGCATTTTGAGCTTGAGGTATGCATAATGCGGTACAACATTGAATCTAGCAAATGCGGTTCGCCCAAGCAGTGCATGATAGCCACTGCGAAACGGGACGATATCGAAGATTAACTCCTCGCTTTGGAAGTTGTCCGGAGATCCGAAGACCACTTCCAGTGTGATTGAGCCCGTGCAATGGGCCTCTACAGCTGGGATGACACCTTTAAAGGCGGTTTTAGTGGGTTTGATCCTCGAGGGGTCTATACCCATTTTGCGCATTGTATCCTGATAGAGCAGGTTCAGGCTGCTGCCGCCGTCCATAAGGACTAGAGTGAGGTGAAATCCGTCGATGATGGGGTCAAGGACCAATGCGGGAGATCCGCCATGACGGATACTAGTGGGGTGATCCCTGCGATCAAAGGTGATCGGACAGGAGGACCATGGGTTGAACTTTGGGGCGACTGGCTCCATCGCATAGACGTCCCTTAGTGCACGCTTCCGTTCCCACTTGGGAATGTGGGTTGCGTATATCATGTTCACCGTTTTCACTTGTGGAGGGAACCTCTTCTGTCCTCCTGTGTTCGGTGGCCGAGGCTCTTCCTCGTCGTCGCTATGCAGCCCCTTGTCCTTGTTTTTGGCGTTCAACTTGCCGGCCTGCTTGAACACCCAGCATTCTCTGTTGGTGTGATTGGCTGGCTTATTGGGGGTGCCGTGAATTTGACACGAGCGATCGAGTATGCGGTCCAAACTGGACGGGCCCGGATTACATCTTTTGAACGGCTTTTTCCGCTGACCGGATTTAGAGCCACTGAATCCGGCATTGACTGCCGTGTCTTTGGCGTTGTCGCCGTTGTTGCAGCGCTTGTGTCTGTTACGACGTGGTCTGCCGTTAGTATCCTTTGTATCTGATGTGCCATGACTTCTTGATGTGTTGTTGTTGCGAGCCAGCTAGCTGTCTTCGCCCGCGCAAAAGCGGGTCATGAGCGTCGTGAGGGCTACCATAGACTTCGGCTTCTCCTGGCCGAGGTGCCTGGCGAGCCACTCGTCACGGATGTTATGCTTAAATGCCGCTAAGGCCTCTGCATCCGGACAATCGACAATTTGTTTTTTCTTAGTTAGGAACCGGGTCCAGAATTGCCTGGCCGATTCTCCTGGCTGCTGAGTTATATGGCTCAAGTTATCAGCATCCGGTGGTCGCACATAAGTGCCTTGGAAGTTGTCAAGGAATGCATCTTCCAAATCCCCCCAACTGCCAATGGAGTCTGCAGGCAAGCTATTCAGCCAATGCTGAGGTGGTCCTTTGAGTTTTAGTGGGAGGTACTTCATGGCATGTAGATCATCACCGCGAGCCATGTGGATGTGGAGGAGGAAATCCTCGATCCATACCGCGGGATCTGTTGTACCATCATATGATTCAATGTTTACGGGTTTAAAACCCTCTGGGAATTCGTGATCCATTACTTCATCAGTGAAGCATAAGGGGTGTGCAGCGCCTCTGTGCCGGGCTATATCATGACACAGTTCATACGAGTCTTGTCTGCTGTATTAGGCCCGGCTGGATTTGCTTTTAGTGTATCCGGCATGACGATCATCGTCACGTGTTGGGGCGCGACCCCGTGATCCGTAGATCGATCTTGCATGTTTTGTTTCGTTTTCCAATACGTCTCGCAGGTCCCGCGTGTTGCCCCGGGCCTTGGTATTTTTGTTTGAATGGCGGCGGAGTGCGGGCTGGACTTCGGGCTGATATGCCTCTCTGTCTCGGCCACGAGGTGGCCGATCAGCCGCATCATACGCTGGTGATGTAGGTTTCAATGCTTCCTCCTCGAGTTGAGGTAGCAACCTGCGCTTTGGGTAACTCTTGGTTGGGCGCCCGAGTTTGTATTCCTCGGCTGCCATGACTTCAGTCCATCTATCCGCTAGCAGATCTTGATCAGCTCGAAGCTGTTGTTGCTTTTTCTTTAGGCTATTTGCTGTGGCTATAAGCCGGCGCTTGATGCGCTCCTGCTTGACGGGATCCTCAGGCATGATAAATTCTTCGTCGCCGAGGCTCACTTCGTCTTCGGAGAGAGGCATGTAATTGTCATCCTCTGATTCTCCGTTTGCTGCCTGTTCCGGAGGGCTAGCTTGTTCATTCTCCCGCTCGAGGTCTGGCTGGAGGGGATTGTCGTCGTCTTCGGCACTATCTGGAGCGTTATTGTCTCTTGTGCCGGTATCGCTGCTTTTGCTATGGCGGGACTTAGAGCGGCGCCGCTGACGTCAGTGCTTGGATTGCTTCTTGGAGGGATTATCCTCCGTTGTCTTATCGCCATCGCCTTCTTTGGGGGTGTCCACCATGTATATATCATACGACGAGGTGGCAGTCCAGCGCCCTGTGGGCGGTGGTTCTTGTTTGTCTCCTGCATCGTCTTCCATACCGTCGATGTCTTCGGAGCCGAAGTCGAGCATGTCGGTTAAATCGTCGATAGTGGCTACTAAGTGGGTGGTGGGTGGGGCGCGAATTTCTTCGTCGTCCGCATCCCATTCTAGCCAGACATAGTTCGGCCAAGGGTCTCCTGACAGGGAGAGAGACTTCAACAAGTTTAGTACGTCGCCAAAAGGCGAGTGCTGAAAGATATCCGTGGAGGTAAACTCCATGATCGGTGCCCAATCGGATTTGATGGGCACGGACGCAGGCGGCTCGGAGCCCATGGCCGGGGACGAACCCAATGGTCCGGCAACATGGGTCTCGGAGGAGGTGAAGTCAGTATTCGGCTCTATCGCCGCTGAGTGTGCGGCCTCCGTGGCGGGGTCCATCCACCCGTCCTCAGATGGCGCGATTTGTTCTGGATTGAGGGCCGGAGTAGTTGCAGGTGTGATCTCCCGAACACTGTCCGACGGCAGAGCTAAATCATGCTCGTCGTGATTGTGCGGCGCACCTGACATGGGCTCGAATCCGTCGAAGATCAAATCTCCGCGGATGTCGGAAGTATAGTTCAAGTTTCCAAACCTGACCTGATGGCTAGGGGCGTAGCTCTCGATCTGCTCCAGATGGCCAAGCGAGTTGGCCCACAGTATGAAGCCGCCGAATACGAAGATTTATCCGGGGAGGAAAACCTCACCCTGGATCTCATCGCTGCCGATGATTGAAGGAGCCCTCAAGCCTTACGGTGCCGGCACAACGGAACTCTCAATGAAAGCACCAATGTCGGTGTCAAAACCGACGGATCTCGGGTAGGGGGTCCCAAACTGCGTCTAAGGCGGATGGTAACAGGAGGCGGGGGACACAATGTTTACCCAGGTTTGGGCCCTCTCAATGGAGGTAATACCCTACTTCCTGCTTGATTGATCTTGATGATATGAGTATTACAAGAGTTGATCTACCACGAGATCGTAGAGGCTAAACCCTAGAAGCTAGCCTATGGTATGATTGTTGTTGTCCTACAGACTAAAACCCTCCGGTTTATATAGACATCGGAGGGGGCTAGGGTTACACAGAGTCGGTTACAAGGGAGGATATCTACATATCCGTATTGCCAAGCTTGCCTTCCACGCCAAGGAGAGTCCCATACAGACACGGGACGAAGTCTTCAATCTTGTATCTTCATAGTCCAACAGTCCGGCTGTCCGAGGACCCCCTAATCCAGGACTCCCTCACTCCCTTCCACCAGGGGAGGTGCACTGGGGGCTGCGTGGAAGGAGTCGGGAGCAAGGCCCCTCCCCGCGCTGCCTGGAGCAAGGCGTCGCCCGGAGGTAGGTCCTCTGCCGGGGAGGCACTGGCGAGCCTTCCCCCCGGCAGAGGGCCCGTGGTCGCCGAGGGCACCGCTAGCGACCCCTTTGCCCCTTGGCATCGTCCTGGTTTCCGAATGCCCCAACGGTGGTCGAGGGCGGTGCAAGGCGGGGCCCTTGTCTGGCGATATGAAGTAAGGCTCACACCTGTGAAGGTCTCCGCTCGTGACACTCTCACGTGATAATGAGTGGGGCTGTACACGCCAGGGAGTCTCCGGAGTGCCGCCCTATGGCCTCGGGGGCTCCCGCCCACGTCCTAGTGGAAGCACCATGCTCCGCGCTGGCCGTCGACACTGTCCCCCAATGACTATGCTCACAGCCAGTGAAAGCACTTAGCTCCGTGCTGGTGGGAAGACAAGAAGACTAGCTAGGTGCCGCACGCGGCCATTTGCTTTTGACCTCTTTTCTGTAGCTCAGACTTGCAGCTTTTGATCTTGAATTTGAAGTTGTATTTCCATTGGCAATCGCGGGGGGCACCCTTCTCTCGTTCGTGTTGATTTCGTGAGTTTCTGGATTCGTGTTTTGTTTTGAGATTTACGTCCGCTGTCTCCCCCCTTTCGAGCACCTCGCGAGTGGGGGCGGGCAGCGGCGTACACGCACCACGCGCGCACCTCGCCATTACTGGCGCTCGCTTCTCGTGAGGCCCTCTTGGGTGGACCGGCGGACCCCTCAGGAAACCAACAACTCGTGAGCTCATGAGGGGCTCCCCTCAGAAGGAATGCACTTCCGCAGCTGCCAAATCAGTTTGAAGCTCGACTGAACCAAAGTAAATTACGGCAGCAAGCCCGCAAGGGGTGTCGCGAGCACACAAAAGCGCGCTTTAAGACTAGCCTAGGGAATAAAGTGGTAGTCTATTTACATGAGGGGCTCCCCCTCCCCAAAATGCTCTTACATTGTGAGGGGCCGTACCCAAGCTTTTGTGTGCAGGTTCAAAATAAAGGAGCGCGGGCTCAGTCGGACATGTCGCTTGCCTCATCTCCCGAATTGCTTCCGACAGGCTGCTGGCGCCGTCGCTGTCGCTGTCTTCACCACCATCAACCATGTCGCCCTCATCCGCTGCGACCACCACCGCGTTGTCATCAGAAGCAAAGGCCCTAACTAGGGCATCAACATTGTCGTCCACCCAGTGCGCTAGGTTGTCCCGGATGACCTCAGGCACTGGGGCAATGGCGGCGTCAAAATTAAAGTCAGGATTGGTGTTCAGGAGATGGCTAAAGATGTGGGAGAATGCGCGCCCGAGGAGGCTCCGGCTCTTTTCGTCCACAAGCTCACGAGCCCTCTTAGCTCGGTTCTCCAGGCGCGTCACGACATCGGTGAAGAAGCGAAGATGGCCGGCATAGTCCTCGGCATGTGGGTGGGGAGCGTGCTCATCGCAGATGGTGCCAAGGGCCTGATTGGCTCTTGTCCCGAGGTCCCGAAGCATGGGAACATGCTCGCGCAGTAGCGTCTGCCGGCGAAGCGCGTCCTCCCTGCTTTGCTGCGTGAAGGACCCGGCGCTGGCAACTCGCTGTTGAAGAGAGAGCAGCTCGGCACGGGCAGAGGCCAGTTCAACCTGCACTGAGATCAGGGCGGCTGCGGCGGCTTTCTCGCGCTGTTCCGCCTCAGCCAGCCCTGACCTGAGGGCAGCGGTCCTGCCCACAGCTTCGGCTTCCATGAGATTCAGCTTCAGGTCGTACCTGCCAGCAAGGTCCGTGTGAGCCTCGGCCACCCTGCGGTCGACCTCCTCCTGGGCCCTGGCCTCACGCGCACCGACAACATCCTCTGCTTGGGCAACTTGGCGCTCCCTCGTCTCCAACCGCTCAAGCTCGAGGCTGCGCTCTGTGGCCTCCAGCAACAGTGCTTCCTCGCGCCTCGAGATCTCGTCCTCGTCGGATGGTGCGCCCTTCATCGACGCCAAGGCAGCTCTGCGCGCCTCCACCTGCTGCTCCAGGGAGGCGTTCATGGCCAGGAGCTCCCGCCTGCGCTCCTCGGTGGCCGCACGACGATTGTCCGCCTCCCTGGCCTCCTCCAAGGCCCGGGCGCTGGCCTCCCACGAGGTTGCCAGGGACGCCTCGACCTTCGCATTGGTGTGCTCACGCTGGAGGCGCCCGAGGTTGATAGCCACCTTCAGTTGATGCCACTCCTCCACCAGCCGGAGACCCTCGGCTTCAAGGCGAGCGTCAACATCCACGAGTTCTCCGCCGAGTCGGCTAAGCGCGCCCATTGCCTCTTGGAAGAGCTTGTGGCAGATGACACCCCGCTCGTGCGCAAACTTGAGTGTGCGACCAGGTCCATCCCCCACAGCAGGGGTTGCTGAAGGGATCTGAAGCGGCTCGCTCCCTCCCAGCCGGGGGCTGGAGGCCGGCGCTTCCCCAGTCGCCGTCTGGGCCTCGGCGGGGCCCGGATGGGTGAGGGCCCATTGCTCGAAGAAGAAGCCAGGATCGAGGTCGTCCAGCCACCGTGCACGACCAGGGGTGGAGCCCTTGGCACAGCCCCCGCGCCCCGGACCGGGCCGCGAAGGAAGGGTAGCATGAGCGCAGGATCAAGGCGCCAGGCTGGCACACCCATCTCCCCCGCCGATCTTGCGCCGGGCGCGGTGGGCTGGTGCGAGACACTTAGAGTCAACGGAGGGTCTGAGGTAGGAGGAGGTTGCTCTTCTGGAGATTTCGTCACCCTGGCGAAAGGGGGCCTGAGAAAACACAATCAGAAGAGAAGATGGCACCTAAGAAATTACAAAGGTAAGGTATTCACTCGTCCATGGCAATATACTTCCTCTACTTCAATGGCCAGAAGGCATCACCGCTGCAGCTTGGAGACCCCTTCCTCTTGCGGAGCACATCGAAGTCCAGTCGGAGCCGGCCAAAGCCCTGGACACGGCCACCAACGCTGGGCACGGCTGGTGAGGCTCCTGAGGGGACGACATCGGGAGTGCTGGGCTGAGGGGAGCCCTCGGGCTCTGCCTCAGGGTGACCCATCGGGGCTTCGGGGGCTTCGGCCTCAGGAGCAGTGGATCATGTCACCCCCTCAACCATCACCTCAGGGCGAAGGTCATGAGCCCTGGGAGATGGTGCCTCGGGAGCGTCGAGCGGGGTCGGCACCGCAACAGTCGCATCTACAGCCCTCGGCAGTGCTCGCCCCCCCCCCCCCCCGCGCCCACTCTCGGGGCGAGCTCGGCACTAGCGGCAAGGAGGGGAAACACGCAGACAGGGTTCTCGCGAGGCCCTTCAACGCCGACTGGACGCAGCCCCCACTCATCGAAAGGGGGCATCTGCCCCGCGAACTCCACCCTGTTCGAGCAGCAGTACAAAAGACAACCCTCCCGCGGCATGTCGGCTGGCGAAGGGTCGCCCGTCAGGACCTCGAGCACCGTTCGCCGCGCCTCGGGTGGAAGCCCAGACTCATGGAGCCTCATACGATCCTTGCTGCTGGACAAGGCCCACATCGGTCGAGAATGGCGCTGGAGTGGAGCAACGCAACGTCGGAGGAACTCCTTCATCACCATGGGCGCGGTCACGCCGAGGTCTTTCAGCCTCTTCAACCGGAGCCAGATGAAGGCAAGGCGTGGGTCAGCGAGCCTTTTGTGGCCCCAGCCGGAGCTGGGGACGGCAGGCGCCAAAGGGGGAGAGAGCAGGGGGCTGCGCACGCCGACGTCCACAAACACCCACCGTGCCCGAAACCCGCTCGCAGATGGTGGGAGCTCTAAGTCAATCCCCGAGCCGGCCGTCGTAGCCATGGCCTGGAAGCTCAGGCATCCCGAGCATTGCCGAGGGTCAGCCAGGTGCAGCGAGAAGAAATGGCTAGTAGGGCCACGGAAGGGGCAATTCCCACCATGTCCTCGCAGACGAAGGCGAAAACGGCAAGAAGGGAGACAAATTGGGGATCTAGATGCAGCATATGGATCTGATAGTGGGAGAGCACGACGTTGAAGAAGGTGGAGAAGGGAGGAACCAGGCCGGCCCACAGGGCGTCAATCTAGAATTGGACTTCGGTGCTGTCCTGTCAATAGAGGCGCGGGATGCAGGCCAGGCCACCGTCCTCCCCCATTCGCTGAAGTCGGCGGCCAGCGTTGGGCGGACCTTGTCCATGGCCTCCTGGTTGAGCACCAACGACCGACCCACGGCAGGTTCAACGGCCGGAGGTGGCCCGGCTGAAGACTGGGACTTCTTCTTCCCCTTCTCCATTCGGCGCGGTGCCATGGCGACAAGGAGGGCCGAGCTTAGGTCGGATTGGAAGAGGAGGTTATTGTTTCGGGAAGGCGGAAGAGTTGGAGGAGTGCGTCGCCAGCAATGGGGGAATAACTTTGTAGGTCACGGTGGCCGCCTAGCTAGGCGGATATCAAGGTTGCGTGGGGAAGCGGGGCCGCCCACGTCCCGTCAACTGCCACGCGTCAACCGTGGCCGCAAGTTATTGGGGCCCGCGGCGCTCCGCACTTGCCCCTTGGCTTCGCCTCGAAGCCAAGTCCGAGCGCGCCTTGGGCCCGGGGGCTACTATCGGCGTCCTGGGAACGGGGGTCCCCAGACTTGCCTACCTGCGGCCCACGGCGTGGCTCCACCAGTGGCCCCGTATGGCCCATCTTCATCAGCGAACACTCAAGACCCTTGCGAGGGGCCAAGCCTCATGAGGCGGATGACGCAAGACCTCCTTGGGGGCAGCTTCACCAGGCTGGCTCGCGAGGGGCGGAGAGATCAAGGCGAGGGGCACCTCGCGAGGTCCCTGTGACGCAAGCCATGACGACCAAGGCCAGGCGGGCGCCAGAGTGCGCAGCATACTCGTTTCCTCTTTGGTGCTAAAGAGGCAAGCGCAGGCGAGGAGTCCCGAGGCATCAGGAAAAGGTTGCCATATCGGTGCAACAAGACCAAGACCAGCAGGACGGCACGATGGAGGTCACCGTGGAGCCCAGGACTGCATCACCACCAGAGCCTTTGGCAGGCGAAGACCACCTTTAGTCAGGATAACTTGTACTGGTTGTCTCCCTTCAAATTTGGCCGTTGTTGGATCCCTTCCCGCCTACATTCGGGAAGAGGACCAGGGCCTCTATAAATAGGACTAGCCACCATAGTAGGAGGATGGATCTTGGGCCATTCAGATCATCCTCAACCACACAAGCTCACCGAGCTCAAGGACACCTCTCCTCAGGAGGTTGTTCTTCCCTTGTACTTGTTCATCCTCAGCCTAGGAGGCAATACACCACACCACACTGGAGTAGGGTATTACACCACATCGGTGGCCCGAACTAGTATGAACCCTGTGTCCCTTCTTCTGCGAGTTCGATGCGCTGAGCTTTGAGATTGTGGTGAGGGCGTGAGCTAGGGGGAGGAGAGATATTCGTGCGCACCCCAGTGTTTGAACCTCAAGGGTTTTGCCGGAACCCGAAATTCGACAACTTGTAAGGCCCCGGACACACCAGTCGGTGGCCGTTACTCCTGGCGGGATTTAGACTGGCCCCACAGATCAATACTACTCTTTTCTGCGCACTTTGTCCTCACTCATGCGCACCAGGGAGCAACTTCCCGGTCGGTCACCCATCCTGAGACTACTCCAAGCTGAGCACGCATAACTTTGGAGTTCTTTCCGAATGGGCTCCTGGAAAAGAAGGAATTCCTTATTGATATGAGTAGTCTATCATCCCTGTTAAGCCAGACTATCACAAAAGCTAACTCGATTACATGATGAATCTCATCCAACTCCTCACCGACCAGCGAGCCTACGAAGGAATTACTCACTCCCACTGGGGAGCATCATGGAATTGGCGATGAAGGAGGGTTGGTGATGATGAATATCGAAGATCCCCCTCTCCGGAGACCAAAATAGACTCCAGATCTGGCCTCCCGATGAAGAACTCGAGGTGGCGGAGGCTCCGTATCGTTAAACAAGATAATTATTCCTCCTTGATTTTTTCTGAAAAAATAGGTATTTATGGAGTTGGATTCAGGGTCTACGGGGCCACCAGGTGGGCACAACCCACCTGGTTGTGCTTGAGGGGGGGGGCCCTGGTGGGTTGTGCTCACCCAGGGGGCCCCCTCCAGTGGTTCTTGGCTCCAGTATTTTTCTTTTATTGTATAAAAATTCTCCACAAAGTTTCGTTCCAATTCGAGAACTTTTATTTCTGCACAAAAACAACACCATGGTAGTTTTTGCTGAAAACAACATCAGTCCGTTTCACTCAAATAATGCAAATTAGAGTCCAAAACAAGAAGAAAAGTGTTAGGAAAAGTAGATACGACGGAGATGTATCAACTCCCCTAAGCTTAAACCTTTGCTTGTCCTCAAGCAATTCAGTTGATAAACTGAAAGTGGAAAAGAAAAACTTTTACGAACTCTTTTGCTCTTGTTTACATAAATAAGCTTAAGTAGCACCCAGATTTTCAGCAAAGATTATAACTAACCATGTCAACAATAACTCTTCAAAATTTTATTAATTCATATCAGTGACATAATCAACTAGCGAGCAATAATGAAATATCTTAACTGTCAACACTTTGTCAAAACAATCATGATATAATATGATAACAGTGGTATCTCGCTAGCCCTTCCGGAGACCGCGAAACATAAATGCAGAGCACCTCCAAAGTTCAAGCGGCGACTAAACATTGTAATTCATGGTAGAAAAGATCCAGTCATGATGCATCCAACATTAACTATACACATGCATGAGGATGACAATAGTGCTCTCAGAATCTGGCACTTATTTCAGAAGGTGATGAATCAACATAAAATTAAATAGATAGTCCCTTCGCAGAGGGAAGCAGGGATTTGCAGTGGTATCAGAGCTCAGTTTTTAAAATAGATGTAAATGAAATTTTGAGAAATGCGCCCTTCATGTTTACTTCGCGACCATTAGTTATCAATATCTTCCATGCTAAACACATTAGTGGCGGTTCCCAAGCAATAAAAGTAAAGGTTTACACCCCCACTGCTACCTCTTGAGCATGCGTTGGTTTTACCTAGAAGAGGAAAGGGTGATGTAGCAAAGTAGCGTAAGTATTTCCCTCAGTTTTTGGGAACCAAGGTATCAATCCAGTAGGAGGCCACATGCAAGTCCCTCGTACCTACACAAACAAATAAGAACCTTGCAACCAACGCGATAAAGGGGTTGTCAATCCCTTCACGGCCACTTGCAAAAGTGAGATCTGATAGAGATGATAAGATAATATTTTTGGTATTTTTATGATAAAGATAAAAATTAAAGATTGCAAAGTAAACAGCGACAGAAATAGCTTGTTGGCGGGAGATTAATATGATGGAAAATAGACCCGGGGGCCATAGGTTTGACTAGTGGCTTCTCTCAAGATAGCATAAGTATTATGGTGGGTGAACAAATTACTGTCGAGCAATTGATAGAAAAGTGCATAATTATGAGAATATATAGGCATGATCATGTATATAGGCATCACGTCCGCAACAAGTAGACCGTCAACTACCTGCATCAACTACTATTACTCCACACATCGACTGCTATCCATCATGCATCTAGAGTATTAAGTTCATAAGAACAGAGTAACGCATTAGGTAAGATGACATGATGTAGAGGGATAAACTCAAGCAATATGATATAAACCCCATCTTTTTATCCTCAATGGCAACAATACAATACGTGTCGTTTCCCCTACTCTCACTGGGATCGAGCACCACATGATTGAACCCAAAGCTAAGCACTTCTCCCATTGCAAGAAAGATCAATCTAGTAGGCCAAACCAAACTGATAATTCGAAGAGACTTGCAAAGATAACCAATCATACATACAAGAATTCACAGAAGATTCAAATATTGTTCATAGATAATCTTGATCGTAAACCCACAATTCATCGGATCTCGACAAACACACCACAAAAAGAGTTACATCAAATAGATCTCCAAGAAGATCGAGGAGAACTTTGTATTGAGATCCAAAGAGAGAGAAGAAGCCATCTAGCTAATAACTATGGACCCGAAGGTCTGTGGTAAACTACTCACACACCATCGGAGAGGCTATGGTGTTGATGTAGAAGCCCTCCATGATCGATTCCCCCTCCCGCGGAGTGCCGGAAAAAGGCCCCAATATGGGATCTCACAGGTACAGAAGGTTGCGGCGGTGGAAATAGGGTTTCGTGGTGCTCCTTGATGGTTTCGGGGTACATAGGTATATATAGGAGGAAGAAGTAGGTCGGTGGAGCCACGAGGGGCCCACGAGGGTGGAGGGCGCGCCCTGGGGGGTAGGCGCGCCCCTGCCTCGTGGCCTCCTTGTTGGTTTCTTGACGTCCACTCCAAGTCCTCTGGCTCACGTTTGTTCCAAAAATCATGCTCCCGAAGGTTTCATTCCGTTTGGACTCCGTTTGATATTCCTTTTCTGGGAAACACTGAAATAGGCAAAAAAATAGCAATTTGCACTAGGCCTTGGGTTAATAGGTTAGTCCCAAAAATAATATAAAATTGTATAATAAAGCCCATTAAACATCCAAAACAGAATATATAATAGCATGGAGCAATCAAAAATTATAGATACATTGGAGACGTATCAAGCATCCCCAAGCTTAACTCCTGCTCGTCCTCGAGTAGGTAAATGATAAAAACAGAATTTTTGATGTGGAATGCTACTTAGCATATTCTTCAATGTAATTTTCTATATTGTGGCATGAATGTTCAGATCCGAAAGATTCAAGATAAAATTTTAATATCGACATAAAAATAATAATACTTCAAGCATACTAACCAAGCAATTATGTCTTCTCAAAATAACATGGCCAAAGAAAGCTCATCAGTACAAAATCATATAGTTTGGCCATGCTTCATTTTCGTCACACAAGATGCTCTCATCTTGCACAACCCCGATGACAAGCCAAGCAATTGTTTCATACTTTAGTAATCTCAAACTTTTTTCAACTTTCACGCAATACATGAGCGTGAGCCATGGATATAGCACTATGGGTGGAATAGAATATAATGATGGGGGTTGTGTGGAGAAGACAAAAAAGGAGAAAGTCTCACATTGACGCGGCTAATCAACGGGCTAGGGAGATGCAGGGAGTAGGGATTGCCATGCAACGGATGCACTAGAGCTATAAATGTATGAAAGCTCAACAAAAGAAACTAAGTGGGTGTGCATCCAACTTGCTTGCTCATGAAGACCTAGGGCATTTGAGGAAGCCCATCATTGGAATATACAAGCCAAGTTCTATAATGACAAATTCCCACTAGTATATGAAAGTGACAAAACAAGAGACTCTCTATCATAAAGATCATGGTGCTACTTTGAAGCACAAGTGTGGAAAATAGTAGCGTTGTCCCTTTTTATTTGTCTTCTTTTTTTGGGCCTTTTTTTGGCCTTTCCCTTTTTTTATTTGGGACAATGCTCTATTAATGATGATCATCACACTTCTATTTATTTACAACTCGATGATTACAACTCGATACTAGAACAAAGTATGACTCTATATGAATGCCTCCGGCGGTGTACCGGGAAGGGCAATGAATCAAGAGTGACATGTATGAAATAATATGCATGGTGGCTTTGCCACAAATACGATGTCAACTACATGATCATGCAAGGCAATATGACAATGATGAAGTGTGTCATAATAAACGGAACGGTGGGAAGTTGCATGGCAATATATCTCGGAATGGCTATGGAAATGCCATAATAGGTAGGTATGGTGGCTGTTTTGAGGAAGATATAAGGAGGTTTATGTGTGATAGAGCGTATCGTATCACGGGGTTTGGATGCACCGGCGAAGTTTGCACCAACTATCAAGGTGAGAAGGGGCAATGCACGGTACCGAAGAGGCTAGCAATGATGGAAGGTTGAGAGTGCGTATAATCCATGGACTCAACATTAGTCATAAAGAACTCACATACTTATTGCAAAAATCTACAAGTCATCAAAAACCAAGCACTACGCGCATGCTCCTAGGGGGATAGATTGGTAGGAAAAGACCATCGCTCGTCCCTGACCGCCACTCATAAGGATGACAATCAAAGAACACCTCATGTTTCAAATTTGTCACACAACGTTTACCGTAGATGCATGCTACGGGACTTGCAAACTTCAACACAAGTATTTCTCAAATTCACAACTACTCAACTAGCACAACTTTAATATTACCACCTTTATATCTCAAAACAACTATCAAGTATCAAACTTCTCTTAGAATTCAATGCACTTTAAAGTTTTTATCTTGGATGCCTATCATATTAGGACTAATTTTAAAACCAAAGAAAATTACCATGCTGTTCTAAAGGACTCTCAAAATAATATAAGTGAAGCATGAGAGATCAATAATTTCTATAAAATAAAACCACCACCGTGCTCTAAAAGATATAAGTGAAGCACTAGAGCAAAATTGTTTAGCTCAAAAGATATAAGTGAAGCACATAGAGTATTCTAATAAATTCCGAATAATGTGTGTCTCTCTCAAAAGTTGTGTACATCTAGGATGATTGTGGTGAACTAAAAATCAAAGACTCAAATCATACAAGACGCTCCAAGCAAAACACATATCTTGTGGTGAATAAAAATATATCTCCAAGTAAAGTTACCGATGGACGAAGACAAAAGAGGGGATGCCTTTCGGGGCATCCCCAAGCTTTGGCTTTTTGGTGTCCTTGGTTTTACCTTGGGGTGCCTTGGGCATCCCCAAGCTTAGGCTCTTGCCAATCCTTGTTCCATAATCCATCAAATCTTTACCAAAAACTTGAAAACTTCACAACACAAAACTTAACAGAAAATCTCGTGAGCTCCGTTAGCGAAAGAAAACAAAACACCACTTCAAGGTACTGTAATGAACTCATTCTTTATTTATATTGGTGTTAAACCTACTGTATTCCAACTTCTCTATGGTTCATAACCTCCGATACTAGCCATAGATTCATCAAAATAAGCAAACAACACACGAAAAACAGAATCTCTCAAAAACAGAACAGTCTGTAGTAATCTGTACCTAATGCAAACTTCTGGAACTCCAAAAAGTCTAAATAACTTGCTGGACGTGAGGAATTTATCTAATAATCATCTGCAAAAAGAATAAACTAAATAGCACTCTCCAGTAAAAAGTTGTAACTAATCTCGTGAGCGCTAAAATTTCTGGTTTTTACAGCAAGATCGCAAAGACTTTCCCCAAGTCTTCCCAAAGGTTCTACTTGGCACAAACACTAATTAAAACAAAAAACCACATCTAAACAGAAGCTAGATGTATTATTTATTGAATATCAGCAAGTAAAAAAAATTGGGTTGTCTCCCAACAAGCGCTTTTCTTTAAAACCTTTTAGCTAGGCATTGATAATTTTAATGATGCTCACATGAAAGACAAGAATTAAAGCGCAAAGAGAGCATCCTAAAACACATGACAAACACATCTAAGTATAACATACTTCCTATGCATAGGCATATTATAAGCAAACAAATTTGCATGGCAAGCAAAAACTAAAATATTCAAGGAAGAACAAAGTGACGATAGCAATCTCAACATGAAGAGAAGTAATTTAGTAACATGAAAACTTCTACAACCATATTTTCCTCTCTCATAATAATTACATGTAAGATCATATTCAAATTCAACAATATAGATATCACATAACATATTCTCTAGATGATCCACATGCATGCAAAGTTGACACTCTTCCGAATTAGTGGGAATAACATAAACTAAAGTCATGACCTCTCCAAACCCACTTTTATCAAAAACTTCATAAGATTGAACATTATCCAAATATGTGGGATCTAAAGTTAAAACTCTTCCAAACCCACTTTCAATACTATTGCAAACATTATTATCAATCTCATATTCATCATGGGGCTTAAATAAATTTTCTAGATCATAAGAAGAATCACCCCAATCATGATCATTGCAACAAGTAGTAGACATAGCAAACTTAGCATCCCCAAGCTTAGGGTTTTGCATATCATTAACACATTTGACATTAATATAATTTATAATAACATCATTGCAATCATGCTTTTTATTCAAAGATCTATTGTGAATCACTTCATAAAGCACTTCATCACAATTTTCAGATTCATAGGTTTCAAGCAAAACCTTATAAAGATAATCTAGTGCACAAAACTCACTAGCAATTGGTTCATCATAATTGGATCTCTTAAAAAGATTAGCAAGCGGATGAGGATCCATAAATCTTAGTTTCTCTGTTTAGCAATAAATAAACAACTATTCCAACGAAACGAGCAAACGAGCCAAGTAAGACATCAAAGCAAACGAAAAGACGAACAGAAGAAGGGTGAATAAAACGGCAAGGGTGAAGTGGGGGAGAGGAAAACGAGAGGCAAATGGCAAATAATGTTATGCGAGGGATAAGAATTTTTGATGGGTACTTGGTATGTCTTGACTTGTGCGTAGACTCCCCGGCAATGGCACCAGAAATCCTTCTTGCTACCTCTTGAGCATGCGTTGGTTTTCCCTTGAAGAGGAAAGGGTGATGCAGCAAAGTAGTGTAAGTATTTCCCTCAGTTTTTGAGAACCAAGGTATCAATCCAATAGGAGGCCACACGCAAGTCCCTCGTACCTACACAAACAAATAAGAACCTTGGAACCAACGTGATAAAGGGGTTGTCAATCCCTTCACGGCCACTTGCAAAAGGGAGATCTGATAGAGATGATAAGATAATATTTTTGGTATTTTTATGATAAAGATAAAAAGTAAAGATTGCAAAGTAAATGGCGACAGAAATAGCTTGTTGGCGGGAGATTAATATGATGGAAAATAGACCCGGGGGCCATAGGTTTCACTAGTGGCTTCTCTCAAGATAGCATAAGTATTACGGTGGGTGAACAAATTACTGTCGAGCAATAGATAGAAAAGTGCATAATTATGAGAATATCTAGGCATAATCATGTATATAGGCATCACGTCCGCAACAAGTAGACCGACTCCTGCCTGCATCTACTACTATTACTCCACACATCGACCGCTATCCAGCATGCATCTAGAGTATTAAGTACATAAGAACAGAGTAACGCATCAGGTAAGATGACATGATGTAGAGGGATAAACTCAAACAATATGATATAAACCCCATCTTTTTATCCTCGATGGCAACAATACAATACGTGTCGTTTCCCCTACTGTCACTGGGATCGAGCACTGCATGATTGAACCCAAAGCTAAGCACTTCTCCCATTGCAAGAAAGATCAATCTAGTAGGCCAAACCAAACTGATAATTTGAAGAGACTTGCAAAGATAACCAATCATACATAAAATAATTCAGAGAAGATTCAAATATTGTTCATAGATAATCTTGATCGTAAACCCACAATTCATCGGATCTCGACAAACACACCGCAAAAAGAGTTACGTCAAATAGATCTCCAAGAAGATCAACGAGAACTTTGTATTGAGATCCAAAGAGAGAGAAGAAGCCATCTAGCTAATAACTATGGACCCGAAGGTCTGTGGTAAACTACTCACACACCATCGGAGAGGCTATGGTGTTGATGTAGAAGCCCTCCATGATCGATTCCCCCTCCCGCGGAGTGCCGGAAAAAGGCCCCAAGATGGGATCTCACGGGTACAGAAGGTTGCGGCGGTGGAAATAGGGTTTCGTGGTGCTCCTTGATGGTTTCGGGGTACGTAGGTATATATAGGAGGAAGAAGTTGGTCGGTGGACCCACGAGGGGCCCATGAGGGTGGAGGGCGTGCCCAGGGGGGTAGGCGCACCCCATGCCTCGTGGCCTCCTTGTTGGTTTCTTGACGTCCACTCCAAGTCCTTTGGATCACGTTTGTTCCAAAAATCATGCTCCCGAAGGTTTCATTCCGTTTGGACTCCGTTTGATATTTCTTTTCTGCGAAACACTGAAATAGGCAAAAACAACAATTTGCACTGGGCCTTGGGTTAATAGGTTAGTCCCAAAAATAATATAAAAGTGTATAATAAAGCCCATTAAACATCCAAAACAGAATATATAATAGCATGGAGCAATCAAAAATTATAGATACGTTGGAGACGTATCACCCACCAACAAACACACTCCACGGCTAACCGAATCCATGGGTACTGTCCATACCAACATCAGTCCTGGGGTAGTTTTGTTTAATTATTTGCAATTTGATTTTGGGACTGGGAATCCCTATTACCGCCCCTCTCATGCAAGGACGAGTGAATAAACACTCATCATGAGAATAACCCGCTTATCATGGAAGATACCGACTACCTCATGTCGCTCTATGAACAATTCAGGCACACAAAAAATGGATATTTATTTGAAGTTTTTAGAGGTGGCACATGCAAATTTACTTAGAATGGCAGGGTAATACCGCATATAGGTAGGTATGGTGGACTCATCTAGAATAACTTGGGTTTTAGCATTTTGATGCACAAGCAGTATTTCCGCTTAGTACAAGCGAAGGCTAGCAAATAGGTTGGGAAGCGACCAGCTAGAGAGCGAAAACGATCATGAACGTGCATTATGCATAATGAACATTGGATACTAGCATGAGTAGGATATCAACACCATGAACATAAATATCATAGAGGCTATGTTGGTTTTGATTCAACTACATGCATGAGCACGTGCCAAGTCAAGCCACTCGAAACATTTAGAGGAGGATACCATATCATCATACTACATCACAATCATTTTAACGCAATTTTGACATCCAAGATAAATCATTATCTACTCCTAGCTACTTAAGCATGGCATGAGAAACTATAATCTCTAATTGTCATTGCAAACATGTTTGATCATAATATGTTGAATCATGGATACTAGGTTAAACATATTTACAAAAACAGAACAAGTTGAGTTCATACATGTTTCTCTCTGCCACAGCCAGTTCACCAAATATTGTCATTATTGCTTTTCACCACGACCGAATGATATGAAAATAATAATGGTGCAAGAGTGTCGTGGACTAAGCTAGAATCTGCAAACATTTTATTCAAAAAGGAGAAGACAAGGTAATATGGGCTCTTCGTTAGATAAACAATATTGCAAACGAGAGCCACTCAACATTCTCATCATGGTCTTCTCCTTGGTATGACTCAATAAAAAGAAAAGAATTTTAGAGAAACACACTGAAATATTTTGGAGTTTTTAGTTTTTCTTGAAGAAGGCAAATTAATAGGAAGAAAAACAAAAACGAGAGAAACTGTTTACACGGGAAAGCTCCCAACAAGCAAAAGAAGAATCGAGAAATCTTTTTGGGGTTTCTTTTAAATACTACAACTAACTATACTAGAAAGAAAAACCAAAAAGAAGCAACCAACATTTTTTTTGGGTTTCCTTAAAGTTTTTTCAAAACACACAAGAAGAAGGCGAGAAAAATAAATCTAGCATGGATAATACAATGAAAAAGTGTGGACACTAACAACTGGAATGAAATGCGTAAACATGAATGTAATGTCGGTGTAAACACGTACGCCCCCAAGCTTAGGCTTTTGGCCTAGCTTGGTAATCACCACTCGAAGTAGCCATCAGGTCCCATGTTGAAGTGCTGGGGAGCGGGCACCTGGGTGTCCCACTCCTGAGGCTCCTCCATTGCTGCCGCTTGGCAGTTCCGGTAGGCAATGATATCATCTGGCATGATCCAGTATCCACCCCTGGCAATAGAATCAAACAAGCAGCTGCGGGCAACAGAATAATATCACATGTATTCTCACTGAAAACCAGGTTATAAGGAATATGAATATCAGTGTTCTCGCCATCAATAAATTGATGATCCGCCATGCCCCGACGATCTAAGTAAACCTTGGTCAAGCGATAATCATGCTGGCATATCTAAATGTTAAAATGACTCGCTAAACGAGTCACGTAAATACCGCCATGAATTTTACCCTTGGATCTGTTAAGGTGCAGGCGACGTGCAATGATATTGCCAAGGCTAAAAGTGTTATGGCCATATAGTGCATGACGTATGATAGCAAAATCGGGGGCACTAAGTGCACCAACCTTCTCTCTAGCAAGTAAACACTTCGCAATGAATAGAGCAAAATAATGCATCGAAGGAAACTGCAAGCTAGTGGCAGTGACACTCGACACCCCTCTCTCATCTCCCACTGACTCTATAGGCCTAGGTTATCTTATTTCCCCGTCAGAAGGGATCAACATATATCACAAAATTCAGTAAGTGCTATCTGACGGGTTTCAACATATAGATTAAACTGCACCTCAAGGGGGTTATTCCTACTCAGAAAATGGAAACTTTGCACAAAGGAATTTGTAAGGAGATGATATTGTTCACACTCAGCTGCGATGAAGTTGGTGAGGCCAGCATTAGCAGCAAATTGTGCGAACTCTTGACAGATTCCGGCTCCATCCATGAAGGGGTTGTGCGGCCATTCGCACGGGCGCACTTCCGCCATTTTCCGAGTATGGAGGTCTCCATCCGATGACTCCCCAATGACTCCCTTTGAGCTCTTCTTGGAAGCAAACTTCCTAAAGAAATTCATCTTTTTCCAAGTAGCAATTCCCCAAAACAGTCTTGAAAACGGAGCTTCAAGCAAAGAGATCGAAATCCGCGGGTTTGAGAGCAAGAACACGAGGGAGAGAGCAACGGTGATTTTTTTCCGAAGGTAGGTGATGACATGGGCTAAAAAGATAAGTAAAGGGCCCACATGGGGACCACAACCCACCAGGGCGCACCTGGGGTGCTGGTGCGCTCAGGTGGGTTGTGCCCACCTGGTGCACCCCCTCTGATGTTATTTGCATAAAAAATCTCAAATGTTCAGAAAAACAACTGTATTAAATTTTCAGGACATTCTGAGAACTTTTATTTTTGGGTCATTTTTTATTGCACGGAAAATCTAGAAAACAGGATAAACATGGCATTTTATTTTATTTAACTAGAAATAGAAAACAAAAGGCAAGGACAAAAGGTAGTGCCTACTGAATCATCAACTTCATACCTCCAAAAAATGATCCATTAATAAGGTTGATCAAGTCTTATTAACAACCACTTTCGATTAGCATGAAACCGAAGAACTTTCGTAAAGCACTAAGTTACCTCAACGGGGATATGCATGTCCCCAACAATAAGTATATCATATTTCTTTTTAACATAAGGTAGACGTAGTTGAAAACTTCCAATAGTGAGTGTAGGAGATTTTTCAATAACATTTATACCATTCACTTGGAATTGTTTCGTCGGAAAGTGCACCGTATGCTCATTACCATTGATATGAAAAGTGACCTTGCTTTTATTGCAATCAATAACAACCCCTGCAGTGTTCACAAAGGGTCTACCAAGGATAATCGACCTGTTGTCATCCTCGGGCATCTCAAGTATAACAAAGTCAGTTAAGATGGTAACATTTGCAACAACAACGCAGACATACTCACAAACACCGATAGGTATAGCAATTGATTTATGAGCCATTTGCAAATATATTTCAATAGGTGTGAGTTTATTCAAGTGAAGTCTTTTGTATAAAGAGAAAGGCATAACACTAACACCAACTCCTAAATCACATAAAGCAGTTTTCACATAGTTTCTTTTGGTGGAGCAAGGTATAGTTGGTGTTCCAGGATCTCCAAGTTTTTTAGGTACTCCATCCTTAAAAGAATAATTAGCAAGCATGGTGGAGATTCCAGCTTCTGGTATTTTTCTCTTATTGGTGATGATGTCTTTCATATACTTTGCATAAGGGGCCATCTTTAATATATCAGTCAAGCGAGTGCTCAAAAAGACTAGCCTAAGCATTTCAGCAAAGTGTTCAAATTCTTCATCATCTTTCTTCTTAGTTGATTTAGGTGGAAAGGGGATGGGTTTTTTAACCCATGGTTCTCTTTATTTACCATGTTTTCTAGCCACAAAGTCTCTTTTATCATATCTTTTATTTTTAGGTTGTGGGTTATCAAGATCAACAACTGGTTCTATCTCAACATCATTATCTGGTTCTTTATCATTGTTTGGTTGAGTGTCTTCATGAACATCATCATTATATTTCTCATTATCACTTGGTGAATGTTCATTACTAGATTGAGTTTCAGCATCAGAGATAGAAACATCATTATTAGCTTCAGGGGCATTTTTTATCTCAGGTTCACTAGAGGTATGCAAAGTCCTATCATTTTTCTTTTTCTTTTTCCTGTTAGAAGGACTAGGTGCATCAGTGTTAATTCTCTTGGAGTCTTGTTCAATTCTTTTAGGGTGTCCTTCGGGATAAAGTGGTTCTTGAGTCATTTTACCTTCTCTAGTCATTACTCTAACATCATGATCATTGATATTATTGTTTGTTTCATCAAGCAATTCTCTTTGAGATTTAGCAACTTCTTCTAGTTGAGTTTGAACCATAGAAGCATGTTTTCCTACACCTCTAACATCATTTGAGATTCTAAATAACAAGTCACTCAAGTGAACAATCATATCAGAATTGTATTTCAATTGTTTCATAACATTTGCATTGAAGTGATCTTGTTTTCTGTTATAGTTATCAATATCATAAAGGCATTGACTAGGATGCATATTATAAGGGTTGTCCCTTTCATCAAATTTCACTAAGGAGAAATGAAAGAAAATTGTAGCAATGTATTTTTAGTTTTTATATATGATAGAAAATAGACCTGGGGACCATAGTTTTCACTAGAGGCTTTTATCGAGAAAATAACATACAGTGGGTAAACAAATTACTGTTGGGGAATTGACAGAAAAGAAAATAATTATGAAGATATCCAAGGCAATGATCATGTATATAGGCATCACGTCCAAGATTAGTAGACCGACTCCTGCCTGCATCTACTACTATTACTCCACACATCGACCGCTATCCAGCATGCATGTGTAGAGTATTAAGTTCATGGAAAATGGAGTAATGCTTTAAGCAAGAAGACATGATGTAGACAAGATAAACTCACGCATGAATAAACCCCATCTTTGTACCCTTAATAGCAATGATACATATGTTTCATGTCCCTTTCTGTCACTGGGATTGAGCACCGCAAGATCGAACCCATTACAAAGCACATCTTGCCATGGCAAGATAAATCAATGTAGTTGGCCAAACAAACCAATAAATCGGAGAAGAAATACGAAGGTATAATAATCATGCATAAAAGAGTTCAGAGAAGACTCAAATTATATTCATGGACAGATCTTATCATAAACCCACAAATCATCAGATCCCAACAAACACACCGCAAGAAGTCATTACATCAAATAGATCTCCAAGAACACCGAGGAGAACATTGTATTGAAGATCAAAAAGAGAGGAGAAGCCATCTAGCTACTAACTACGGACCCGTAGGTCTGTGGTAAACTACTCACGCATCATCGGAGGGGCAACAAGGATGATGAAGAACCCCTCTGTGATCGTTTCCCCCTCTGGGAGAGTGCCGGAAAAGGCCTCTAGATTGGATCTTGTGGTTCTGGAACTTGAGGCGGCGGAAAAAGTATTCCGTGGACTTCTGTGAGAGTTTTGGGATTTTAGAGTATTTATATAGGCGAAGGTAGGTCAAAACGATGCCCGTGGGCCCCAGTACCCCCCCAAAGCGCGTTAGAGGCCCCTAGCACGCCCTGGTGCCTAGTGGGCCCCACTTTCATCTTCTCGTGGCCTCTAGAAGCTTCTAGGGTCTCTTATCACCAGAAAAAAATCTCCAAAAAGTTCCACGGCATTTGAACTCGTTTGGTACTGATATTCTGCAAAGTAAAAAACAAGCAAAAAACAACAACTGTCACTTGGCACGAAGTTAATAGGTTAGTCCCAAAAAATGATATAAAGTTGCTTGTAAATGTAGATAAAACATCCAAGATTGATAATATAATAGCACAAATCAATCAAAAATTATAGATACATTGGAGACGTATCACTCTTGTGCTACTTATGCTGCTGCAGCTGCCTGGATCTCTTCTTGAGCTTGAGAAGATGAAGGATGTGAAGGGTCCATCACTACAACATTGTCCTCAAACTCAGGATACAATGGGAGATGCTCACGGTCAAGTAGATAAGTGCTCATTCCAATCTTGGAATTGATGAGCAACTGAATATGAGGAGCAAATCCACAAGATCTCTTCTGGTCAGCTGCGGTTCTCTTGATTGTCTCAACTATCAAACTCATGACCTTGAATTTCTGTGGAGTGTCAAATAGATGGAGCAAGTTGATGGAGTGGCCACAGATCATCTTATCATCTCCAGACTTGGGCAACAGAGTGTGCCTCAAGATAGTGTTGGTGGTGGCAAAACCAACAAGCAGATGCTTCACTGAACCAAGCTTATCTGTATCAAGACCTTTCTTGGGGATAGGCTTGTACATATTACCCATGGAGTTGTGATCCATCCTAGGCTTCCCATGGACATCAATGTCATTTTCTTCTTCCTTAGGGGCATCAAGAAGTTCAGCCCACTCAGAGATTGTTGACTGGTATTTCTAACCCTCAGTCATCTATGCAATCCTGCATCTGGATAGAAATGAGTTGTGGAATAGAATTGCATAATCATCTCATCATTCCATTGGGTGAGCTTCTTCCCAATGGATGCATCAACTCCTGCAAGTCTGAAGCTCTCATGAACATGGGGGAAGTGATCGTCATTGGCATCAATATACTTCCAATCCATCCATTTCATGTCACTGACTATGGGCTTATTTTCAAGAAGAACAGTCTCATAGAAATCCTGTTGCTCTCGACTGTGAAAGCGATAGTCACATGTAGTCCTTCTCCTAACAGAATATGGGTCAGTCATCCTCCAGTTACGCAGACCCTTATCCTTCCTGAGCATCATGTTTTTTGCTACTGGATGAGAGTTGTCATGGTCTGGAATCTTGGGCTTTAACTTCCTGAGCACTAGTGGCTCATCATCAATTTCTGCCTCAGGCACTGGGGCCTTGTTTTTCTCACTTGCAGAGATGTTCCTGGTAGACCCCTTGGGAGCTGGTGCTTTGGGCTTGGAGGGAGTAGCTAACTTCATAGCATCTCATGAGCTTCTGAGTCTTTGCTGGAGGTGCATCTGCAATAGGTTCCTCCTCCTCCTCATCATCATGATCATCAACAACCATGGAGGGTTTGCAATGACATGAGGAGTAGTCTTCCTTGGCCTCTTCTTCTTCTTGATGGCATCAGCCTCTGCATCACTTGTCTCCTCAAGTGTGAATGTCATAGTTTGTTTCAGAGCTGAGGCTTTTTCACCCTTGGAGATTAGGACTTTCCTCAGTCTCAATCTCTCCTTGGCACTGCCAGAAGGCCTGGTGCTAGCTGTTGTGCCATACTCCTTGGCAAGCACCTTCTTCTTCTTTGAGGTCACTTCCTTAGGCTGCAAATCCTCAACCTCTATTTCCGAGCCCTTGTTATTCCTAGTCCTCTTGGCAGCTTTACGCAAATTGCTAGGAGTTCTCCTGATGCCTTCATCACAGCTCTCAGCTGGATTTGATCATTCACTAAGATCCACATTCTGCTCTAACATGTTCTGACTATCACTGCCACTTGGCATCATTACAAGCTGACCCTGTGAATAGATAGGTATGGGTAGAGTAGATGAGTTATCACAAAAAGTAGATGATTTTCCAAAAAATTGAGTTCAAATCTTAGTTCTAGGTTTTCACAGAATGCATTTCGAAGCTACCGAGTTGGTCATCTCGGTGATACTGAAGCACTCAACAGAAACAAAACACACCATTTCGGTTGGACCAAGATGTGGTTTGGTGTCTATGAGTTTCTAGGGTTTCACTGAAATTTTACTTTCAGTCTCACCGATTAGCACTTCTCGGTGGCACCGAGATGTACTAGTGCAACGACCAGAGCCAAATCGGTGGAACCGAAATATCCTAATCAGTCGGTCCGAGATGCTTTCAACGGAAACTTAACCTAAATCTTTGCTCGAAACTAATCTAAGGAATTTGATTGTGGAATACTCATTGCAATCTGTGGAAAGAATATTGAAAGACCATCCGTGCATTGAATCGGAAAGAGGAACATGGAGGGGGTCGAATCTCACCCTAACTTGGCGGAGATTCTCTACGGCGGCAACAGTGAGGCAGATTGCCCTTGACGGTGATGGAATCTTGAAGCGAGTGCGCGCTGGAGATGAGGGCGACGATCCAAAGACCAAGGAGACGGAAGCAACGGAGTGCAGAGTCGTGACGTTTGAAGAAATTTTCAACGTACGATCGCACTGGATATATATACCCATATGATGTCGGTGGCACCGAGTGGAACAAATCGGTGGCACCGAGACGTGCAACTGCGTGCAGTTACAACAATTCGGTGATGCCGAGTTGGTCTAATC
Source organism: Triticum aestivum (assembly GCF_018294505.1). Taxonomy (NCBI): domain Eukaryota; kingdom Viridiplantae; phylum Streptophyta; class Magnoliopsida; order Poales; family Poaceae; genus Triticum; species Triticum aestivum. The sequence goes on from NC_057799.1 coordinate 209,762,951, forward strand.
GGTAGCACCGAGATGAAAACCTAGATCAATCTAAATGATTTCGGTCTGACCGAGTTTGAGTGAGTTGGCTCAACCAAATGCATAGAGAATGTTTTGGAGGTCAGCCCTTGTCGGATCGGTGGCTCCGAGTGCACCTCACCCGGAGGGTCTGAAAAAGACTTATTCAATTTTTGTGATATAGCATGAAAATAATTTGAGACAAGAAAGCATAGATAGCTAGAGAAGGTTCTTAGGCATTCTTATACATCCACTTGGCGAACAAAAACCAAGACAAACAAAACAACAAATGGATGTCCTCGAATGGAGAGAATATGCAAACCAACATGCTCACACAATAAAATAGCAAATAAACTATGTGTCAAACATGCACAACCAATTCTAGGATCTATTAAGAAATTGGCGATGACTAGGTAAACTATATATGAGTATATTGACTTAGGAGTCAAATGGGAACATTTGATCATAGGTCATACTCATCATTTAAGCACAAGTGGGGTTTCCACTTTTACATAAAGCATTAATGTGTTCACACCATTAGAGTTGTTTAAGCTCAATTTTTAGAGCAAAGCTCCCCCTAGATGTGATATCCTCCAAAGAGGGATGAACTAACCTTGAGTTTTGTCGATGATGACTTCATGTAGATAGTGAAGATGTGGATGCTCAATGTTGATGTAGATCATCAAGGGTTCGGAGCAATCCTTTGGAGTTTTGCACTTTCAATACCTATATGGGTTAGTTCCACAAGGAACATACAAGGATATCCATAGACATAGAGTGAATTGCACATATGATGATGTCCATGAAGGCATTATGTTGCCTTGTCCCTTGTCTTACCAACAAAAGGGTTGGTGACTCCATGAACTTAGTGCAAGATATGAAAGTTGATTGCACAAGTCCTCGCCAAAATCAATATGATTGAAGTGTGTTGGCGGAGTCACCCTCAAGAACACTCTAGTTCTTCTTCTTTGGGACCCACATCAACTTGATGGGAATCCTTGGAGTTGTAGTTAAACTTGATGAAGTGGATCTTGACGTAGTCTTGGGAACCCACTTGACAATGGCTTTAGGAGCTTCTTCAAATGAGTCAATCTCTTCTTGAAGCTTGTCTTTGCCTTTTAGCTTGTGGTCTTGTGGTGGAAGATCATCTTGAGCTTGTGTTCCCTCAAAAGAAGTGTGCTCATACTTCTCTTGTTGAGGAACAAACTTCATCTTGGGGTATTGATCTTCTTCCCATCCAACTCCATTGGCATTGAACTTTTGTTCAAAACCAACACCTTGATTCTTCCGGTGTCTTCCTTTCTTGCGTACAGTTTCCTCAAATTGCTTACTCCCAGCAAGACTCTTGTAAACACCTTTCTCTATAATTCCCTTCAATAAGATATTTTCTTGCTCAAGTGTAACTTTTCTAAGAGAATCATTAGTGGAATCAAGAGAATTACTAAAAGCAACAATATTGGATTTAGCATGGTTATTGTTACTACTAGAAGAAGGATCTTTCTTGCTCTTGTTACTAGGTTTAACTTATGGCATGTAAATAGACAAGAGGAGACGTTTGGCAATGTAAGAAGAACTCTTCTTTCTAAGATCATCATTGATTGCTTTTAGGAACTCATGCTCTTGCTCTAAATTTAGCTTCTCGAAGCGTAGCTTCTCATGAGTTCTTAGGAGCTCTCTATGATCCTCTTGAGTTGTTTCATGAGCTAACTTAAGAGTGTTTAGTAATTTGGTGAGACGCTCAATCTCCTTCTTATCATTGTCATTCGTTCCATGTTGATTAGCATGGTTATTAGCAAGTTCATTCTAACTCACATCACTAGTTTTATCAACAACCAAATCATCATCACCTAGCAAATCATCTTCATCACTATTGAAATCAAGATACTCATGGTGTGATACCTTGGGGCCTTTAGCCATGAAGCATCTTCCGATTCCTTCATTTGGTGAATCAAATATGTCATAGGAATTGGATGACACTAGTGCAAGGTCGGCAACACCTTCATCTTGAGTATATTCAGAGTCAGAGTGATAGCTTCTATCGGAGTAGTTGTCGGAGTCAGAGCCAGAAACCCATTTGCCAACATGAGCTTGATGTCTTCGTCGTGTGTAGCTCTTTGATGACTTGTCTTTTCTTTTCGAATCCTTGCTTCTTTGAGAGGGTCTTCATTCATAACGATCATCTCTACTCCTTCTCTCTCCAGGAGGTGATTCATCTCTTCTACTCCTCCTTTTTGGTGAGTCTTCTCTTTTCTTGTGGGGAGCCATACACTCATTGGAATAGTGTTCGGGTCTTCCACAGTTGTAGCAATTTCGATCACGACTAGAAGATCTTTTCTCATTGCAAGACCTTGACTTGGAGCTTCTCTCTTTGCTTCTACTCTTATAGAATTTTTTGAATTTGTTCACCATTAAGATCAATTCTTCATTGGATACTAGCTTGTCACTTGATGTTGTAGGAGCATCACTTGAAGCTTTGTATGAACCACTTGACTTGTTGTGGAGCTCTTCCTTATCCTTGAGTGACATCTCATGAGCAACGATTCTACCAATGACTTCCGTGGGCTTGAGATCTTTGTAATTGGCCTCATTTGGATCAACGTGCACATGGTATCATATTTGCCATCCAAAACTCAAAGGATCTTCTTGATGATGAATTTATTGATCATCTCTTAACTTCCTAAGCCGGCAATCTCATTTGTGATGAGAGCAAGCCTAGAGTACATTTCAGTGACTCCTTCATCATCCTTCATCTTGAACTTCTCTAGTTGACGTTGAAGCACATCCAACTTGGATTCATTGACGGACTTGGTACCTTCTGATACGTTTCTGACGTATCTATAACTTTTGATTATTTCATGCCAATATTCTACAACTTTCATATACTTTTGGCAGCTTTTTATATTATTTTTGGGACTAACATATTGATCCAGTGCCTAGTGCTAGTTCCTGTTTGTTGCATAAGTAGATTTTATTTGCTGTTCTAAGTTGTTCTCTATCTTTAGTTATGGATACGGAACACAAAATACCAAAAAAAAATAGGTGTACTTGCTACTCATGGAGATGGGGAACCTCCTAAAACCCTCGATGCTCGTTATGTGAAAATATTATGCACTACTTTGATAATCCTGAGAAAACCCCATTCAACTTGATAATGGGAGACACGTTGGATCAAGGTGAATAATTTAGGGATTATCATTTGACTCAAAAAGGGAAACTCTTATGGGATCAAATTCATATGTTGCATTGGTATGCTCGGAATTTATGCTTGAGATATCATTATACTTGTTGCTCTCGGATGAAGGCTCCACACCTTCCCTTTTCATGTAAATTTAATGATAATGAAACCTTGGCTTCTTGTGCTAATGGTATATATGATTACTATGATGCGGAACAAATAGAAGAATTCGTTGCTTTCAAGGGTGCTTATGAAATTGAATCTTTGTTTGAAAAGTGTGAAAATTATGATGATGCTGTTTACAGACCTGAAAATTATGCTATACTTAAATATTGCTATGATAATTATGAATATAATGCCGATATTAATGATTTTATTGAGAAAGTCTCCGCTGTCCAAGAAGAGACTAACATTTTTTAGGAATCTATGGAAGAAGAAATTGATGACACTGTGAGCTCATTGGATGAAAAAGATGAGGAGGAGAGCGAAGAACAAAAGGAGGAAGAGTGGATTAGCTACCCATGCCCACCTTCTAATGAGAGTAACTCTTCAACTCATACGTTGTTTAATTTTCCTTCGTGCGTATCGAAGGATGAATGCTATGATGATTGCTATGATCCCTTGGATTTGTTTGAAATACCCCTTTTCGATGAAATTGATGCTTGCTATGCTTGTGGCCATGATGCCAATATGAATTATGTTTATGGCGATGAACTTGCTATAGTTCCTTATGTTAAGAATGAAATTGTTGCTATTGCACACACACATGATAGTCCTATTATCTTTTTGAATTCTGCCAACTACGCTAAATCGGAGAAGTCTGCGCTTATTAAGGATAATATTGATGGGTTGTGTTTTACTACTACACATAATGATTTTGATGAATATAATATGCATGTGCTTTCTTCTCCTACTTGCAATTATTACGAGAGAGGAACCACATCTCCGCCTCTCTATGTTTCCAATACGGTAAAATTTCAAGAAACTGTTTATGCTATGTATCGGCCTTTACTATGTGTGCATGAATTGTTCTTTTATGACATGCCGATGCATAGGTGTAGGATCGAAAGTATGTCTAGGGGGGGGGGTGATTAGACTACTTGACCAAATAAAAATCTAGCCTTTTCCCAATTTTAAGTCTTGGCAGATTTTAGCAACAAAGCACAAGTCAAGCAATCAACCTACACATGCAAATCTAAGAGTATAGCAGCGGAATGTAAATCATTGCATATGAAGGTAAAGGGGTGGAGTTTGGAGGGAGCAAACGCAATGTAGACACGGAGATTTTTCGCGTGGTTCCGATAGGAGGTGCTATCGTACATCCACGTTGATGGAGACTTCAACCCACGAAGGGTAACGGCTGCGCGAGTCCACGGAGGGCTCCACCCACAAAAGGTCCATGAAGAAGCAACCTTGTCTATCCCACCATGGCCAACGCCCACGAAGGAATTGCCTCACTTGGGTAGATCTTCACGAAGTAGGCGATCTCCTTGTCCTTACAAACTCCTTGGTTCAACTCCACAACCTTAACGGAGGCTCCGAAGTGACACCTAATCAATCTAGGAGACACCACTCTCCAAAAAGTAATAGATGGTGTGTTGATGATGAACTCCTTGATCTTGTGGTTCAAATTATAGTCTCCGCAACACTCAACTCTCTCTCATAGATTTGGATTTGGTGGAAAGATGATATGAGTGGAAAGCAACTTGGGGAAGGCTAGAGATCAAGATTCTTGTGGTTGGATTGGAATATCTTGGTCTCAACACATGAGTAGGTGGTTCTCTCTCAGAAAATGAATGTTGGAAGTGTAGGCACGTTCTGATGGCTCTCTCCATGATTTGAGGAAGGGTGGAGGGGTATATATAACCTCCACACAAAATCTAACCGTTACACACAATTTACCAAAATCGGTGATTCCAAATACTCAAACTCGGTCAGACCGATTTAGTTCAAAATGTGAATGTTAGGATTTTCGGTGGGACCGACATGTCAACTTGGTGGGACCAATTCTATTAGGGTTAGGGCATAACGTAATCTCGGTGAGACCGATCACATGAACTCGGTGAGACCGATTTCTGTAATAGGCAAATAGAGAGTTGGTCAGGCAAACTCGGTTGGACCGATCGCTCATTTCGGTGAGACCGAAACGTTACGAAAGGGAAACAGAGAGTTTGCATTGCAAACTCGGTGGGACCGGTCGCTCATCTCGGTTAGACCGAAACATTACGAAGGGAAACAGAGAGTTTGCAAGCCCATCTCGGTGAGACCGAGATCCCTATCGGTGGGACCGAACTGATTAGGGTTTCTGGCTATGGCTATGTCAAAAGAACTCGGTGGCGCCAGATAGATCAAATCGTAGGGGCTGAGTTTGACTTTTGGTTTGGGACATATGTGGATATGAGAAAGTGGTTGAGGGCTTTTGGAGCATATCACTAAGCATTTTGAGCAGGCAAGCCATTAAGCAACACCTCATCCCCTTTTAATAGTATTGGCTTTTCCTATGGACTCAATGTGATCTTGGATCACTAAAATGAAAATGTATAGTCTTGAGCTTGAGCCAATATGTGTCCTTAGCATTTTGATGGGTCCACATCTCTAGTCCATGCCATGCCAATCATTGAACTTTCTGAAATGATCATCTTGAAAGAGTATTAGTTCAATGAGCTATATGTTGTTAACAATTACCAAAACCACCCATGGATTAGTTGCACTTTCAATCTCACCCTTTTTGGTAATTGATGACAACATATAGATCAAAGCTTCGACAAGTGATAATAAGATTGAAATATATCATCGCTTTGAGAAGTATGTGATAAGCAAGAGCCCCCCCTAAATTTGTGCATTATTTAATATTTGCTTTTGAATGCAAATGCGCAATTGATTAGGATCATGGGTTACTCTTCCATGTCACATACATCTTGGTGGAGTGCTCAAAATGATAGAATATGAAATATGCACTCATCACAAAGGCAAAGTGAATGATCATACATGAGAGATAAATAATAACATCATTCAAGCACAAGCATTAAAGTATGATATGATCAAACACATGACCATACTAGTATCTCACACACATAAACATAGAGTATCATCCAAGCAAGCACACAAATAAGTATCAACCAAGTAGCAAAAGAGATGACAAAAAGAAGCAAATCTCTCTCTCGAAGCCTATGATCTATACACTTTCTCCCCCTTTGGCAACAAGTTACCAAAAATCTCAAAAATGCATAGTGCTATGCGTCTCTCTAGGCTTGATCTTCGGGAGGTGGCGTTGAGAGGACTCCAAGGACGAATGCATCTGTTGAAGTTATTGGAGCTGGAGGAGTGGCAACTGGAGGGGCTACTGATGCTATGGCTGCAGGTGCTGACGTAGTAGCTCGTGTGTCTGTCATAGGCACTGCTGCAGACCTCTGTGCCCTAGGCACTCTCTGAAAGGCATCTGTGGTAGCTTTCCCTTTCCTCTCTTCAGCTTCTTCCTGGAGCTGCTCAACAACTGTCTGCATCTCAGTCACCTTCAAGTCAAGATCATAGAACTTTGTCTCAATGATCCATTCTAGGCTCTCTTGATTGTGAGTCAGGGTGGCCAATCCTTTCTCAGTCCTCAAAGTTGCTTGAATAAGATATCCAAGTTGATCTTGCTTAGACTTGAGGAAAACTTGTGAAGCCTCTTCAGAACTTGGCATCTTTGCTGCCTTCTCATCTTTTGCTTTCTCCCTCTTCTCTTGAGCCTCTACAGATGTGGGATCTTCATCATTCATGACAACTGTGTTGTCCTCAAAGTCAGGTCTCAAGGGAAGATGTTCCTTGTCCAACAAGTATGTGCATGTGCCCATCTTGGAGTTGATGAGCATCTGGATGTGTGGAGCATACCCACATGATCTCTTCTGGTCTGCTGCTGTCCTCTTGATTGTCTCAACAATCAAACTCATTACTTTGAACTTCTGGGGCACATCAAACAACTGTAGAAAATTGATGGAGTGGTCTCTGATCATCCAGTGATCTCCCGATTTGGGCAACAAGGTGTGCCTCAAGATGGTGTTAATAGTGGCCAATCCAGACAACATATAATACACAGAGCCCATTTTGTGAGTCTCCAAGGCTTTGTCAGGAATCTCCTTATACATGTTGGCCATGGAGTTGTGATCTTTCTTCTTCTTGGCATAGACATCTATGTCATCCTAATGCTCTGCAGGGGCATTTATCTGCTTGGCCCACTCAACAACTGTTGATTGGTACCTTGTACCTTCAGACATCCATACAAGCCTTCCATCAGGATAGAAATGAGCTGTAGAGTAAAATTGCATAATGAGCTCATCATTCCACTTGGTGAGTTTCTAACCCACAAAAGTATCTACTCCACATAGTCTGAAACTTTTGTGCACTCCTGGGAAGTGGTCTTCATTGTTGTCGATGTAATTCTAGTCTGCCCACTCATGTCACATACTATGGGTTTCTTGTCCAACAGAATAGTCTCATAGAAGTCCTGCTGCTCCTTGGTGTGAAACCTATAATCCACAACAGTCCTTCTCCTCATAGCATATGGATCTGATTCTCTCCATAATCTGAGTCCTGCATCCTTTTTGTTTTTCATATTTTCTGCAACTGGATGCTTTTCATCATGGTTAGGGATCTTGGGCTTAAGCTTCCTAAGCACTTGGGCTTCAGCATCTTCTTCTTCTTCTTCAATCTCAGGCACTGGGGCCTTGTTCTTTTCAGCAGCTGGTATGTTCCTTGTGCTCCTCTTTGGTGCAGTCTTGGGGGCTGGAGCAGAAGCTTTGGGGGCAGTCTTGGGCTTAGAAGGGGCAGCCCCAGACTTGATGGCATCCCCCATCAGCTTTTGAGCTTTAGGTGCTGGTGCAGCATCCTCTTCTTCTTCATCATCCTCAGCTGGGTCTCTCATCATAGAGGATCTCCCAATGACATTGGCCATGGTCTTCTTGACCCTTTCCTTCCTCTTCTTGCCTTCACCAGCCTCTTTTGGTTCAAGAGTGAACTCAATTGTTTCCTGTGTTGAGGCTCTGGCTTTAGATATGGGGACTCTTTTTGCAGGAGCGTTCTTGTTCAAACCAGGCTTTGTAGATGCAGATGTGCCAAATTCCTTCTTGACAACCTTTTTCTTGGAGCTGACCTCCTCCTTAGCAGCAATATAATCTTCATCTTCTGAATCAGAATTTCTCTTCGTCCTCTACCTAGTAGCAGCCTTAGGCAGGTTGCTATGAGTACTTCTGCTGCCTTCATCATAACTACCAGAGGGACTAGTGCCCTCACTCAGATTCACCTGCTCCTCAGACTTGTTTTGGCTATCACTCTGATCTGACATGTCTGATACTGCAAACTAACAGCTGACCCTGTGAATAGTTATAGATGAGATAGAGTGGATGAGCATCACAAAGTGCAGAGATTTTGCAAAACAAATGAGTCAAAAACTTAGTTTTAGTTTTCCACAGAAAGCATTTCGGAGCTACCAATTTGTTAAACTCGGTGACACCGGAGCAACTTTGGAGTCTAAACTAGTGGAATCGGTTAGACCGAGACATAGTTCGGTGACTCCGAGATTGCTAGGGTTTCACTAAGAGTTGAACTTGGTCACACCGATTTGCAAGTTTTGGTCAGACCAAAAATTACAAGTGCAATGGCCTAAGCCAAATCAGTGAGACCGATTTCCACAACTCGGTCGGTCCGAGATGAGTTCGGCGGAAACCTAAACCTAAAATTTTGAATCAAAACTAATCTAAAGGAAGTTTTTATTGGATAGGATGATCTCATATGTGGTCGGAATCATGGCATTTGCTTTGTGCTAAGAATGGGAGAAAAGGATTGCACAAAGATTTGAACTCATACCCTATCTTGGTGATGAGCTCGCTACGGCGGCAACGGTGGTGTAGATTTCCGTTGACGGCGACGGAGACTAGCAGCAGGAGGTCGCTGGCGACGAGAGGATGATCCGGAGACCCGAGTCAGCAGAGCAGGACACGCGCGGGCAAAAGGCTTTGGAGAAATTTCCAAATTTTGACCCGTCGGTATATATATCCTGACCCTGTCGGTGTGCCCGAGTGGAACAACTCAGTGGCACTGAGATGCAGAATCGCAAGCGGTTATTGCAACTCGGTGTGACCGGATAGCTCCAATCGGTTGCACTGAGATTCAAAACCTAGATCAACTCAGTGAACTCGGTATGACCGAAAAGGATGAATCAGTCAGACCGAAATGCACAGAGAGATTTTGGAAGTTTAAGTCTATGATGAATCAGTGAGTCTGAGTGCTCCTCACCCAGAGGGTTTGAATCTAACTTGATCAAACTTTGTGATGTAGGATGAATAGAGTTTGAGACGAGAAAAGCATAGATAGCCAGAGTAAGTTCTTAGGCATTCTTGTCCATCCATTTGTCAAAAGAAAAAGAGCCAAACAATCAAAGCAACAATTGGATGTCCTCGAATGATTAAAAATATGCAATCAACATGCTCACACAATAAAATGGCAAATGAAATATGTGGCAAAGCATGCACAAGCACTCTAGCATCTATCAAGCAATTGGTGATGACTGGGTCATCTATATATGAGTATATTGACTTAGGAGTCAAATGAGAACATTTGATCATAGGTCATACTCATCGTTTAAGCACAAGTGGGGTTACCACTTTTACATAAAGCATTGTTGTGTTCACACCATTGGAGTTGCTTTAGCTCAATACTTAGAGTAAAGCTTCCCCTAGATGTGATATCCCCCCAACGAGGGATGAACTAACCTTGGGTTTTGTCGATGATGACTTCATGTAGATGTTGAAGATGTGGATGCTCAATGTTGATGTAGATCATTTGGAGCAATCCATTGGAGTGAGTTGCACTTTCAATACCTACACGGGTCAGTCCCACAAGGAACAGACAAGGATATCCATAGACATAGAGTGAAGTTCACACAAGATGATGTCCATGAAAGCATTAGGTTACCTTGTCCCTTGTCTTGCCAACAAGAGGGTTTGTAACTCCTTGAACTAGTGCAAGATGTGGAAGTTGTTTGCACTTGTTCTCGCCAAAATGATATCAGTGAAGTATGTTGGTGGAGTCACCCTCAAGAACTCTCTAGTTCTTCTTCTTCAGGAGCCACATCAACTTGTTGGGAATCCTTGGAGTTGTAGTTGTACTTGATGAAGTAGAACTTGATGTAGTATTGGGAACCCACATGATCAAGGCCTTGGGAGCTTCTTCAAATGCATCAATCTCCTCTTGAAGCTTGTCCTTGCCTTTTTTCTTGTGGTCTTGTGGTGGAAGATCATCTTGAGCTTGTGTCCCCTTGAAAGAAGTAGGATCATACTTCTCTTGTTGAGGAACAAACTTCGTCTTGGGGTATTGATCTTATTCCCACTCAACTCATAAACTTTCGTTCGAAGCCAACACCTTGATTCTTCCGCTGCCTTCCTTGCTCGCGTACAATTTCCTCGAATTGCTTACTTCGGGCAAGGCTCTTGTAAACACCTTTCTCTATGATTCCCTTGAATAAGGTATTTTCTTGCTCAAGTGTAACTTGGCTAAGAGAACCATTAGTGGAATCAAGAGAACTACTAGAAGTAACAACATTGGATTTAACATGGTTATTGTTACTACTAGAAGAAGAATCTTTCTTGCTCTTGTTACTATATTTTACTTGTGGCATGTAAGTAGACAAGAGTAAATGCTTGGCAATGTAAGCAGAACTTTTCTTACGAAGATCATCATTGATTGCTTTTAAGAACCCATGCTCTTGCTCTAGATTGAGCTTTTCAAAGCGTAGCTTCTCATGAGTCTTTAAAAGCTCTCGATGATCTTCTAAGGTAGTTCCGTGAGCTAACTTAAGAGTGTTTAGTTCTTTAGTTAGACGCTCAATCTCCTTCTTATCATCGTTATTCATTTTATCTTGTTTAGCATGATTAGCAGCAAGTTCATCATAGTTTTCATCACTAGAGTTGTCAACAAGTAAATCATCATTACCAGGCAAGTCATCTTCATCACTATTGAAATCAACATACTCGGGGTGTGATACCTTTGGGCCTTTAGCCCTGAAGCCTCTTCCAATTCCTTCATTTGGTGAGTCAAATATGTCATAGGAGTTGGTTGACAGAAGTGCTAGACCGGCAATACCTTCATCTTGAGTATATTCGGAGTCGGAGTGCTAACTTCTCTCAGAGTGGTGGTCGGAGTCGGAGCCGGATACCCATTCACCAACATGAGCTTGATGTCTTTGTTTTGTGTAGCTCCTTGATGACTTGTCGTTCCGTTCCGAATCCTTGCTTCTTCGAGAGGTTCTTCATTCATAACGATCATCTCTACTCCTTCTCTCTTTTGGAGGTGATTCTTCTATTCTACTTATCCTTTTAGGTGATTCTTCTCTTCTTTTGTAGGGAGTCGTACACTCATTGGAGCAGTGTCCGGGTCTTCCACAATTGTAACAATTACGCTCACGACTAGAAGATCTTTTGTCATTGTAGGACCTTGACTCGGAACTTCTTTCCTTGCTTCTACTCTTGTAGAACTTGTTGAAGTTCTTCACGATTAGGCTCAATTCCTCATTGAAGGCTTGTTTCTCACTTGACGATGTAGGAGCATCACATGAGGCTTTGTAAGCACCACTAGACTTGTTGTGAAGCTCTTCTTTATCCTTGAGTGACATCTCATGAGCAACAATTTTACCATTGACTTCGGTTGGCTTGAGACCTTTGTAATTGGGCACAGTATCATATTTTCCATCCAAGGCTCTTAGGATCTTCTTGATGATGAATCTGTCGGTCATCTCTTCACTTCCTAAGCCGACAATCTCATTTGTGATGAGAGCAAGCCTAGAGTACATTTCAACGACACCTTCACCATCCTTCATTTTGAACTTGTCAAGCTGACTTTGAAGCCCATCCAATTTGGATTCCTTGACGGAGTCGGTATCTTTGAGCATATCAATCAAAGTATCCCAAATTTCCTTTGCATTCTCAAGACGACTGATTTTGTTCAAATCTTCGGGGCACAATCCATTGAAGAGGATATCACAAGCTTGAGCATTGTATTGCAACATCTTCAACTCTTCCGCGGTAGCTTCACCGTTCGGTTCTCTCCCATCAAAGAATTCACCTTGCAAGCCAATACACACAATAGCCCAAACGGCGGGGTTATGTACAAGAATATGCATTTTCATCTTATGCTTCCAACTAGCAAAATTAGTACCATCAAAGTAAGGACCTCTACGGTGGTAATTTCCCTCGCTAGACGCCATACTCTCCTAGGTTGTGAAACCAAGGCTATGATCACCAAAGCTATGGAAATCAAGGCAAATGGAGACCAAAGCTCTGATACCACTTGTAGGATCGAAAGTATGTCTACAGGGGGGTGATTAGACTACTTGACCAAATAAAAATCTAGCCTTTTCCCAATTTTAAGTCTTGGCAGATTTTAGCAACAAAGCACAAGTCAAGCAATCAACCTACACATGCAAATCTAAGTGTATAGCAACGGAATGTAAATCATTGCATATGAAGGTAAATGGGAGGAGTTTGGAGGGAGCAAATGCAATGTAGACACGGAGATTTTTGGCGTGGTTCCGATAGGTGGTGCTATCGTACATGCACGTTGATGGAGACTTCAACCCACGAAGGGTAACGGCTGTGCGAGTCCACGGAGGGCTCCACCCATGAAGGGTCCATGAAGAAGCACCCTTATCTATCCCACCATGGCCATCGCCCACGAAGGACTTGCCTCACTTTGGTAGATCTTCACGAAGTAGGCGATCTCCTTGCCCTTACAAACTCCTTGGTTCAACTACACAACCTTGACGGAGGCTCCCAAGTGACACCTAACAAATCTAGGAGACACCACTCTCCAAAAGATAATAGATGGTGTGTTGATGATGAACTCCTTGCTCTTGTGCTTCAAATGATAGTGTCCCCAACACTCAACTATCTCTCATAGATTTGGATTTGGTGGAAAGATGATATGAGTGGAAAGCAACTTGGGGAAGCCTAGAGATCAAGATTCTTGTGGTTGGATTGGAATATCTTGGTCTCAACACATGAGTAGGTGGTTCTCTCTCAGAAAATGAATGCTGGAAGTGTAGGCACGTTCTGATGGCTCTCTCTCCGCGAGTGGAGCAAGGGTGGAGGGGTATATATAGCCTCCACACAAAATCTAACTGTTACACACAATTTACCAAACTCGGTGAGACCGAATACTCAAACTCGGTCAGACCGATTTAGGTCAAAATGTGAACGTTAGCATTTTTGATGGGATGGACATGTCAACTCGGTGGGACCGATTCTATTAGGGTTAGGGCATAACGTAATCTTGGTGAGACCGACCACATGAACTCGGTGAGACCGATTTCTGTAATAGGCAAACAGAGAGTTGGTCTGGCAAACTCGGTGGGATTGATCGCTCATTTCGGTGAGACCGAAACGTTACGAAAGGGAAACAGAGAGTTTGCATTGCGAACTCGGTGGGACCGATCGCTCATCTCGGTTAGACCGAAACGTTACGAAGGGAAACAGAGAGTTTGCAATCCCATATCGGTGAGACCGAGATCCCTATTGGTGAGACCGAACTGATTAGGGTTTCTCGCTATGGCTATGTCGAAAGAACTCGGTGGCGCCGGATAGATCAAATCGGTGGGTCCGAGTTTGACTTTTTGTTTGGGACATATGTGGATATGAGAAAGTGGTTGAGGGATTTTGGAGCATATCACTAAGCATTTTGAGCAAGCAAGCCATTAAGCAACACCTCATCCCCTTTTAATAGTATTGGCTTTTCCTATGGACTCAATGTGATCTTGGATCACTAAAATTAAAATGTAGAGTCTTGAGCTTGAGCCAATATGTGTCCTTAGCATTTTGAGGGGTCCACATCTCTAGTCCATGCCATGCCAATCATTGAACTTTCTAAAATTATCATCTTGAAAGAGTATTAGTTCAATGAGCTATATGTTGTTAAGAATTACCAAAACCACCCAGGATTAGTAGCACTTTCAATAGGAAGAGAGTTAGACTTCGTTGTTGCACGATATATGTTTCTTTGTGCTCAATACTAAATTACAAATCATTGTTAATTATAATTGGCTTTGATATACCTTGGGATCCGGGTGGATCCATTACTTGAGCACTATATGTCTAGCTTAATGGCTTTAAAGAAAGCGCTGCTAGGGAGACAACCCGGAAGTTTTAGAGAGTCATTTTCTTCTGTTGAGTAATTTTATAAAGTTTAAAAACAAAAAAATATAGAGGGGAACTTAATTTTTTTTCAAAAAGAAAAGCGAAAGTGAGAAAGACGAGCATTGTTATAGTGGGAGCTAGCCTTGAACTTTGTTCATGCCCATGGAAACTTTGTGAACCTTGATTCCAGAATTTGTTTAACAAAAATAACTATCCCCTTGTACAAATCCATTGTATTCTGAAAATAATGTGCCAAGATTTGCCTTTAGGATGATTAGATTGCTTGTCTGGTTTGTGTAGTGCAAAAACAGAAACTTTGGTTGTAGTGCGTGAATTTACATTTTTTATTGAAATGTCGAAAGTTTTTGAAAATTTTACACAGTACTGCTATACAAATTGTTTATTTTGTCCTATTTTTTCAGAATGTTTGGAGTTACAGAAGTATGGTAGATGTTCAGATTTCTACAGACTGTTCTGTTTTTTGACAGATTCTGTTTTTGATGCATTGTTTTGCATGTTTTGATGGAACTGTGGATTTTATCACTGGTATAAGCCATGGAGAAGTTATAATACAGTAGGTATAATGCAAAAATAAAATATGAATGGATTTGCAATTGTACTTAAAGTAGTGATTTACTTTATTATACTAACGGATCTCACAAGGGTTTTGTTAAGTTTTGTGTGATTGAAGTTTTCAAGTTTTGGGTGAGATCACGATGGATGAAGGAATAAGGAATGGCAAGAACCTAGTATTGGGGATGCCCGAGGCACCCCAAGGTAATATTCAAGGACTCCCAAGCAACTACGTTTGGGGATGGCCCAGAAGGCATCCCCTCTTTCTTCTAACGACCATCAGTAATTCTACTTGGAGCTATATTTTTATTCGTCACATCATATGCGTAAATTCTTGGAGCGTCGTGTGCTTTTTCTTTTTCTTTTAATAATGCACCATGTCGGTATGAGATAGTCCTTGGTTGATTTATAGAATGCTCTTTGCACTTCACTTATATCTTTTGAGTATGGCTTTATAAAATCCTTCATGTGCTTCACTTATATCATTTGAAGTTTGGATTGCCTGTTTCTCTACACATAGAAGACCGCCATTTGTAGAATGCTCTTTTGCTTCACTTATTTGTTAGAGCATGGGCATATCTTTTGTAGAAAGAATTAAACTCTCTTGCTTCACTTATATCTATTTAGAGAGTTAACATGAATTGGTCATTCACATGGTTAGTCATAAAATCCTACATAAAACTTGTAGATCACTGAATATTATATGTTTGATTCCTTGCAATAGTTTTGCGATATAAAGATGATGATATTAGATTCGTGCTAGTGAGCAATTGTGGATTGGTAGAAATACTTGTGTTAAGGTTTGTGATTCTCGAAGCATGCACGTATGTTGAACCGTTATGTGATGAAGTCGGAGCATGATTTTTTATTGTCTTCCTTACACTACAAAAAAAAGACACATCTGTGACATTTTGGGCAGAACGAATTTTTTCTGTCATGCTTATGACACTTCTATGACAATAATTGTGACAAAACCCGGTATCATCATAGATGTGGTGGGCTCCTACTTCTATGAGAAAAAATCATGACAGGAAATTGATTTTTCGTCCTGGGCGGGCCGGAGACGCAGCTCCATGACATTCTTTGGGCTGTCCATGACGGAAAAAACCGTGGTAGAAGCGAGGGCGAGGAAAATATTGGGGAGTTCCCGGTTATGGTGGGTGGCCGGGGCCGAGCAATGCACGAAGGTTTGCGCGTTTCTCTCGTACACGTATGCGCGTGTGTGCGAGGCGTTGCGCTCTAACTAAACCCGAGCGAGGTGTTGGGCTTTAACTGAACCCGAGCGATTGCACTAGCTACGTTACTGAACCCCGATCGATCCCTTGCTGTTAACTGAACCCGAGTGATTCCTTCGCCACTGCTGCTAACTAAAGCCGATCGAACCTGCTGCCTCCTTCCCTTGATGAACAGTGAGCATTGTTGGAGGGGGGGGGTGGATGAATAGTTCCCGGTGGGGGGTTGGATGAATAGGACCCCGTGGTAGTAGACACTGCAAAAAAAAGACACATCCGTGACATTTTGGGCCGAACGATTTTTTTTCTGTCATGCTTATGACACTTCTATGACGATAATTGTGACAAAACCCGGTATCATCATAGATGTGGTGGGCTCCTACTTCTATGATAGAAAATGGGCTTTTCATCCTGGGCGGGCCGGAGACGCAGCTGCATGACATTCTTTGGGCCGTCCATGATGGAAAAAACCATGGTAGAAGTGAGGGCGAGGAAAATATCAGGGAGTTCCCGGTTACGGTGGGTGGTCGGGGGCCGAGCGATGCACGTTTCTCTCATACACGTACGCACGTGTGTGCGAGGAGTTGCGCTCTAACTGAACCCGAGCGAGGCGTTGGGCTCTAACTGAACCCGAGCGATCGATCCCTTGCTGTTAACTGAACCCGAGTGATTCTTTTGCTACTGCTGCTAACTGAAGCCGATCGAACCCTGCTGCCTCCTTCCCTTTATGAACAGTGAGCGTTGTTGGGGGGGGGGGGGTTGGATGAACAGTTCCCGTGGGGGGTGGATGAACAGGACCCTATGGTAGTAGAGGCCGTTGCCGCTGCATGAACATGACCCCGATCGAGCCGGTTGGGGGTGGATGAACAGGACCCCGTGGAGGGCTGGATGAACAGGACGACCACGTGGAGGGCTGGTTGAACAGTAGCCGGTGGAGGGCTGGATGAACAGTAGCCCATGGAGGGGTGGTTGAACAGGACCCCGTGGAGAGGGCTCGTTGAACAGTAGCCGGTGGAAGAGCGGTGGAGGCTGGATGAACAGGACCCCGTGGATGAACAGTCGCAGGTGGAGGCTGGAGGAGGTCGACGGTGGATGAACAGTAGCCCGTGGAGGCTGGAGGAGGTCGATGGTGGAGATGAACAGTATCCCGTGGAGTCCCGTTTTGTGGTATGCCACACTCCTCCCGATGAACATGAACCCCGTTTCGACCGTAGCGCTCCAACACAAGTCTGTTTCCTCTGTTTTGTGGTATGCCACACCCCTCCCAATCAACAGGACCCCATTTCGACCATAGGAGTTCCAAGAGAAGTCCGTTTCCTCCGTTTTGCGGTATGCCAGACCCTCCCGATGAACAGGATCCCGTTTCGACCGTGGCCGGTCGAACACAAGGCAGTTTCCTCCGTTCCGCGGTATGCCAGGCCTCGTTTCGATCGGCTGTTCCATCTAAGACGGTTGGCTCCCGATGAACACGACGACGCATTATGTTCCGACCTAGCCGATTGCCTCCCCATGAACACGACGACGACGCAGTTTCTCCGTTCCGACCCAGCCATGTACATGAGCCCTGGCCGTACGTATGCGTGAGTAGGCGTTTGAGACCCCGCCCGTATGTACGTAGGTCGCCGTATTTACTTTCTTGCACCATGGCTGTACGTACGTGTACATGCTACGTGTGCGCCTCTCCTACGACACGTGCCCTTCCTTACACGGCCACAGTTCATCGCTGCAGCCTGCAGACAGACTGATCGACCAGTATGTACATACACGTTCCGACAAGATAGACAACGGTACGTACGCTTCGACCGGGTGGGTCCCAGCTGTCAGGGAGGATAAGGACGCACTTCCTTGCGTGCGAAGATATAGCTGCTGGGTCCCACCTGTCAGGGGGGATATTTTTTCCCCGTAATAAGGACACACTTCCTTGCGTGCGAAGATGTAGTTAGTGGGTCCCAGCAGTCAGGGGGAGAAAACATTATTTTTTAGGGTAAAAAGGATGAAGTTGCATGCATGCGTCCATGGGCGTGGTGCGTCCCCACTGTCAGCCTCTCACATACAGTCATCCTCCGATGACTCTCATTTTTTCACCACATTGACCACACCGTGCTGAGCGCATCAAGGCCGGTGGACGACGGCGAGGCCCCAGACTGGAACGACCCGGAGATGGGGAAGACGTGGCAGTGGAGTCGTAGATGGAGAGGAGTGGGAAACTTGACTGGTTCGGGTGCGCGGCAGCACTACCGCCCACGGGAGACATGAGCAAGAACAGAGGTTAAAGAAGGAGCACAGCTTTTGGATTAACATCCAACGGTCCAGCTGCTTGAATCATTTGTTGATTAAGTTGACAAAGCCCTGCGTACACGTCCACTTAGTAGGCCCACAAGTCCGCCACCAAATCTGACGGGTCCCAGTTGTCAACGGGAGCAATAGTTTTTTCGCATAACAAGGAGGCACTTCCTTCCGTGCAAAGATATAGCTGGTGGGTCCCAGTTGTCAGGGGGAGGAAACATTTTTTCAGCTTAATAAGGAGGAAATTTCCTTGCGTGCGACCATGGACCTCGTGGGTCAAAGCCGTCAGGCTCTCCACGTACAGTCCTCTTCCGATGACTCTCGTTTGCTGACCACGCCGCGTCGAGCGCAGCGAGGCAATGGACGATGGCGAGGCCCTAGACTGGAACGACCCGGAGATGGGGAAGACGCGGCAGTGGAGTCACAGATGGAGAGGAGTGGGAAACTTGACTGGTTCGCGTGCGGGGTGGGCCTACACTCAGCAGAGAATAACAGGAGGTGCGGAGTGGAGGGATGGCCTGGCCGTCGTCTTGGTAGCGTTTCGCTACGAGGCGCGCAAAACAGCGCCGCTGGACGCCGGAGGCTGGAGCAGGCGGTCCCGGCACAACTGGGGGAAGAAGACGAGAGATTGAAGAAGAATGCCGGCCATTGGATGTAAATCCAAAGCCTTGCTTAGGCTTCGACCTTTGTATTTTTATTTTTTGCGAAAGTGCTTAGGCTTCGACCTACTGGCCCACATGTTAGGTAGTCCATTTGGTTTTTTAGTCCATTTGGTGGGCTGGGTGAAACAATGATGTAGCATCTATGCAGCCCGCTTATATATTATGGTAGAATTTAAAGCCCATTTGCATTTTTCTCGAAATCCGCGGACTTGCTAGGCTGGGTGAAAATATCATGTTGGGCTGGACGGAGAAATGTTATAAAAACATAAACACATGATTGCATGTCTATTACTGCATTGGTCAGTAAAATCTTTGCAAGCTTATGTACGCAATCACTAGGAGTTAACTTGCCAAGTTATATATAAACAATTATTATTATTATTTTGTAAGAACTTTCAATTTATGAAATAAAATATCATTTTAATTTGATGAAATAATAGGACGTGGGGTATTATTATTTTTTAGGCTAGACGTGAGACAGTTGAGTTGGTTCTTGGGAAAAGTACTGGGAGAAAACTCAGTTTACATCGAAAAAGAAAGTGGGAGAAAATTCAGATATAGGATTAATGAAAACAAAAAATAAAGGAAGTGGGAAGGTCTATAAAATGGTTGGACGAACGACAGGTTTAACGGAACCTTATGTTGTTTCTATTATATATATGTAATAAAATAATATATATATATATATACTATTATAGAAGGGAAAACATAGGTTCAGTTTTGCATTCTTATAGAAAAATAGAACTGAGCTGTGCGTCGTCTTAAAAAAACATAACTTGGGCTCCTGATGTTAGAGACAAGCTAGGTTGGGAGGCCCAGAGGCCACTTGATACCTGCTGGATCCAAAAAACGTTGAAACATGTCGTGGGATGCCCATGTTAAACAACAAAACCTAGGCCATGGACCTGGTGGGCCCGGGACTCTCAGCCTCTCGACGAACAGTTTTCTCCCGATTCCTCTTGTTTTCCTGACCATGTTGGGAATGACAGACGGTGGCGCCACGGCGAGAGCACCAAGGCGGAGGACGACGTCGAGACCTCGGACCGAATGAACCGGAGCGAGGGAAGATGCAGGCGGAGGGGAGTACGAGGGTTGACTTGTTCGGGTGCAAGGTGGGCCGGTGGAGCTGCCGCCGCCGGACAATGTGTGGGAGTAGAGGGATGGCCTGGCCAACGCCATAGGCTATGATGGCCAGCCGCTATATAGGAAGAGGATGAAAGATTGAAAAAAAATAAAGAAATACAAATGGATAGGTGGTTGGTCCCATATGTCTGTGTACGAGACCTGCTGGGTCCACCTGAGAAGGGGAATATGTTGGGAGGAAGGAGATTCAAAGCACGACAGCCGAGTGAACTAGTTTTTTTAAATGGACGAGTGAACTAGTTACATACATAAGCAAATAGCCACTAAAAATAGCAAACATGTTAATGGGTTCTTAGAAGAAATATTTCAGACAAAATAGATAATTACGACACATAGGCTAATGCATGAAACACTCAGATGATAAAGGTGCTTATTAACAGATAAAGTACAACATCTATACCTTCCTGGCACGCTTGATCATGACGCTATGGCTGTCCGTGTACTCGTCGGTTACGGGAAGCAGACACGCCCTAATGTCCAAGATCCGCCTGTACATGTCGTAGCATGCATATGCATCCTTGGCCGTGTAGGTTATGTAGGCTAGATTCAGAGGTACCTCCCACGTGTTTAGGTCCTTGGTATCGTTGTCTTCTTTCATGTTGGCATAGCAGGGGTCAATGATGGTCTCGGCGAGGTCAACCACGGAGTCCTTCTCCTGCCTGTTGCCGATGAGCTTGTATTGCTTCTGGATGTCGACAAGCTTGTTGCACTAGATGGCCGAATCGTCGCGTTCTTCCTTCTCTCCACCATAGCGAAGGTGCAGTCGGCGCTCCCGATGAAACGGGCGAATGCTCCAGAACCTCTGATGGCCCTACAACAGTGGTAGACGAGAACCTCGTCCCGCACGCATACCTAGGCGACCGCGATCCGCTGGTCCTTGTCAGGAGACGAATGGATGGGCACAAGGTCTAGTCCTGCGACCTTGTGCTTTCTCGTCCTATAGGTATTGCTTGAACCCGGCGAGGCAGAGCTTCACCGAGTCCGGATCATTGGTGTTCATCACATTCAACTTGGTGCAGCCATGGGACTTAACAGCGAACTCAAAGGTGAACTCCTTGCTGAAGTCCATATCCAGCAGTCTCACCCCTTGGATCGCCATTGGAGTCTCTTCAAGTGAACGAGTGGATAGGCGGTGGCAGGAGTTCATTTTTCAGCTCTTCGAGAACTGGATTCAACAGTTAACTGAGTGTGTATAGGCGACAACAGTTACTACCCCTCCCTCGCCTGTTGCACACCGGCAGAACATGCACCCTCGGCACATTCAAACGCCCCCATTAAGAAACCTATTCTAGCCACACGTCGGTTCACGAGCAGGTCTGTATTGGTACTGTAATAACAAGTGTTATTGGTCACTTTACTTAAATTTAATTAGCTTTAATAGTAATTTATTCTTAAAACAAGCAATGCATTGGCTCGTTCTATCAGTGCCACAGGATCAACATGCACAACAATTAGAATTATTATTCTGAGGACACACACGATCAACACATTTATCGCACTTTCACACAGATAATACTACCAAATTTGAACTGTTTGTTATGGTTGTTGTCCTCTGCATCATCATGCCGTGTTTCCCAGCTTGCAAGATTCAGAACCAACAAATAAGATTCAAATAATAAGTACATCAAAGATGCCTACACATGTCATTGATTCCCAGATTGCAAGATTCAGAACCAACAAATAAGATTCAAACAATAAGTACAACAAAGATCCCTACACATCTCATTGTTTCCCAACTTGCAAGATTCAGAACCAACCCATTAGAGCCTTTTGATAAACTGAATATCCGGATTAAATCCATCTTGGCTAGCCGTGTCATACAACCCAAGAACTTGGCGAATGCTCTTGACAATCACAACATCTGTAATTGAGTATTCCTGTTTGCATAGATAAGAAAGAGCATGATTACTACTCCCTCTGTCCCAAAATTCTTGTCTTATATTTGTCTAGATACGGATGTATCTAATACTAAAATGTGACTTGATACATTCGTATTTAGACAAATCTAAAACATCAATTTTGGAACGGAGGGAGTATAATAGTGGCACTAGTTGAAGCAAACTTTATTTCCAAAACGAGAAAAGATTGTGATAGAATAGCTTTATTTAAAAAATAGAACATTAGCACAGTATGACAAAGCACAATCATGTTGATAAAGGATAGTACTGACCGGTGTGAGGGGCTCTATGCCGCCACGACTCGATGTGGTGAACCTGCAACTCCACTTGGATGAGGCTAGCCTAGAGTTCCATGATTCAATTCATGCGCCTTTTTTGCAGTTCACCTGAAATGAAACAAAGATTGCATCATTCAGCTAGCAAGAAGTACTTGCTCTCGTGAGCTAGCAGGTTCTTCTTTAGTAGTTGCACTAAAATTCAGTAACATTAAGGTTGGTTGTCCTATCATGTAAGGTGCAACTATAATTTGCTTATCCTTTTGTGCAGTTCCACTAAAATAAAGTGCCATTGTGGTGACAGTGACGGCTCATCTTGCAAAAGATAATAAAAAGTTGCATAAGATTACCAGCAGAATTTGATGGAGATTTTGGAAACTCCAATCACCATTTTGTGCAGTTCCACCAAAATTGAGAGATGTTGTCCACGTGACATTTTAGTTGAACTGCACAAGGCACTCATTCCAAAAAATGTTTTGTGCAGTTCACCAAAAGGTCACAATAGCAACAAGGTGAAATGGATATCCCTATCTGCACAAAAAGATAGAAAGTAAACAGTTGCTGGTCAATAAGAATATACGAAACATACACGAAATGAAAAGAATCATATTAATTAAGTTCATGGCAATCACGCAAGGACAACAGAAATTTTAAAACATCAGCAATGCTTCATGTTACTGGAAGCATTACGATCAACTATGACATTTGTCAAATATGGGATTACTTTAATGGTGGCATTGCTTGTTTACTAGATATAGTGAGTCAACAGCAGCTAAAGAGTTGGTTTAAGGGCATGGGACCGCGGGGACACCAGGTCACTCAGCAGCGTAAAGAAGAAACTTACATATCATACTGGGGAAAACAGCAGGAGTACCATTTGTAACACAGGTTAATTGCATCATATCACTAGAGGCATTAGATTAACAATAACACTGGTTAGACATGTCCTTAAGGTAACAGCGTGATCGCTTCATTTTACATGCGGCCTTACATTAACAACAGCAAAAAGTTGGTATAAGGACATGCGACAGTGGACGCATCAGCACAATGTACCTACAAGGAGGAATAAAGTGGTGATGCCGAGTTTGTTCATGCCCTGTGAGGGCAGCAAATCTAATCCTAGAGACATTTTACGATGTGAGGGCAGCAAATCTAATCCTGGAGACCTTTTACTATGTGAGGGCAGCAAATCTAATCCTGGAGACCTTTTACTATGTGAGGGCAGGAAATCTAATCCTGGACATACTCTGTTGACTTGTCCACCAGCCGCCACTTTCTATCCTTTTTTTCAACCAATAATAGATCCGTTCCTTATACAGTTTGTACTAAGTTTTCCCATTATTTCCCTTTTCAACCAAGAGACCGGTTGGGTATCCGGTCTCTACTACTTTCCCCCTGTTATTTCCTCTTTGAATCAAGTCCTAAATTCATGCTACGACTCCCCCCTTCTTCGTTGTTTGAACCAAGTCCTAGATTTGAATGCATGAAGTAGCTTTACCTCTAATAATACTAAAAATTTAGGTGGATTTGGAAGAGCTGATGGAAGTAGAAAACGATGCACATGCAGACACGTGGGGAGCGGGGCAGTAGAGCAAGACCGCTTTCGAAGAACTTGTACCTGAGGGTCGTCGGGATGTCGGCGGCGGCAGGTCTGATCTGCGCACAATACAGCAGGGAGGAAGAAGGGTCGGAGGACCTCCCGAGTCGGTGCTGTGTCAGAGAGAACGATACATGCAGAGGATCGGGCCCACCGGTAGCTGTGGGTTTCCTCCCTCGCCGGCGATGACCGCGTGAACGATGCACCTTTTAGTCCTATATACACACCGGCCGAAGGGATCCGGCCAGATCTGTGACCAGCGGTGAGCAGGGAAAAAATGTCACTACGGCTGTCTTGTTTAGATCTGGAGAGGATGAGAGAATGAAGAGATCAACCCTAGTAAAGCAAGCGCTTAGGCCCCTACGCACATATATAGTGGAGTGATTATCTTTTTCTCTCCACAACAAGCGTTTCAATTTGTGTACGTGGCATTAAAGAAAAGAAACTTTCTATTTAAGGTGACTAATTGTACGACTCCTACTTACTACTAGTAGTAGTATTTTTCATTTGTGCACCCCGGCCCTCCATTCATTGAACAACCCCACGGGTGAATAAACATACAGTTCTAGTATTTATATAAAATGAACAAGCTTGAATTATTTTTGGGTAGTTAAAAGTTGAGGGCAGGGCTTTTCCCGGGAAGTACGCGCGGCAGTTTTCACGTAGGCAGTTTGACAGAGAGGCGAGGAGGGTGAGGGAGTAGCGGATTCAACTTACTTACTGCTGGAAAGGTCATGCTGTGCGATTTGACGGCGCGTTACTGCTGGAAAGACTTGTGATATGACTACTCACTATAGTCATGAATTACTGGCACTACGACCGGGGTGATGCCCCCTTCTGTTCCACACTCTAATCTGGTGCATGACACGTCGACCCGGATGCTGACTCTCCCACATGTCGGCGAAGTACGTAGTAAGAAGGAGCAACGAATCATGCGGTATATACTAGTACTACTACTCACGTCGGAGGAGTGCGAACCACGGCAGCCCAGTGAACCAGCAGTGCGAACCACGGCAGCCCGGTGAACCAGCAGTAGAAAACAATGTGGTGATATGGCCATAAAAAACAATGTGCTACGGTCCAAACTATAGCATGTACAGTACTACTCCTCTTTGTTTGGATCCCTGAGTTTGAGCTAGTTTGGGTTGAAATAGCCTCAAATTATCCAAACAGGAGGGGTTAGTTTGAGCTAGTTTGCTCTAACCCAGCTAAAAATATAGCCCGGTGGAGAGGTTCTAATTGGGTTAGTTCTCCTCAGGCCCACTAAAAGAGAACTAAAAAAAATCTTCCCTGCCCGCACCAGATCGCTCCCTCCGCCCGCCCCCTCGCACGACTCCCCTTTGTTCCCCATCGGGTCGCCCACCCAAGCGCCGCTCCACCGCTCGCCCTCTCTCTCCTCCGCACGCCCTCTCCCTCCGGCCTCCGCCGCACTCCTCCGACCGCCCTCTCCCTCTGGCCTTCGAAGCTCTCCCCGCTCCCCCTTCACCGGTCGTTTTGTCCCTCTATCGTGCGCAGCGGCGGCGCATCTACCAGGGAGGTCGCGAGAGGGGTGAGTTTGTTCGTTCCTTCTCTGTCTCACAGCCATATCATTGATCTTGCTCGCTCTAGCGCTGATTCTGATTTGGAAAAGTAGATCCTGATTAAACTTGGTATAGATTTGTGGTGCATGCATGGAATTGTTTGATGCTGCTTGAGGAGGTAATAAATCTTTCTAGAGACCTAAAGATCCAGTTCACCTTTCTAGGTATTTCAGTTTCAGGCTTGCATTATTTCTAGAGGCCCAAATATTCAGTTCACCTTTCTAGGTATTTCAGTTTTAGGCTTGCATTATTTCTAGAGGCCCGAAGATTCAGTTCACCTTTCTAGGTATTTCAGTTTCAGGCTTGCATTATTTCTAGAGGCCCAAAGATTCGGTTCGCAGTCGTCGGCAAGCGGCCCTGCTACCCATGCCGGTGTTGACCTCAATTCGCAAGCGCCAGCGTCGGAGGGGTTCCCGAGGCTTGGGCGCTACAGAGCCTTCCTCCAGAGCGACGATGACGAGCTCCTCCCTGGGTGCATGAGGGGCTCCGGGCTCCCTCCCTATCATAAATGACTTCCGTGATGAGTTAGCTCATGCTTTGTTTCATGGAGTGTATTTTTTTGTGAATCTTTATTGACGACTTGTATGTTTAAGTGGGATATCTCATTTGTATGGACAAAGTAAAATTTATCATGTTTTGCATGCTTGATTTGTAAAGATGGTTCGTTTATGTCAATTGTGAGCGGGAGGAGGCCACACAAGAGCCGACCACACCAAATCCGGCAAGAAATAGGGTCCAAAGTAATCAAATGATTGAGAAAGAGTATTTATTGTCAATCTAACCCTACCATCCATACACCTCTTTGGTTTAGAGTTAGTTTAGGGTTAGAATCTAACTTTAACCTCTAACCGAGTTAGAGTTTCCTCATCTCGGTTCATCGCCATCATACTTTCCCCATTCCTGTGTTTTCACTATCCTGTGAATCAAAGAGGCCCTTAGACTGGTTTAGGTCTGGTCATTTTTTATAAATGTGTTATGTCCAAAATTTAATGAACGTGCTCTAGTTTCTATGAAAATGATCCGGTTTCTAGTAGTAATTCATTTATTTATTTATTCTTCTGTGAGGGGTTTGCATGTAATTCATGAGGTCTGGAATGTATAGTACCCCGTCATATGCTCCGAGTCGTGCATGCACTATGACCCAGATGCTCTATGTCCCACATGTCGGCGAAAGGGAGCATGTGGAAATAGCCTAGGAGTACATATAGGAGGATAAATGCGTGAAAACAATATGTAATCTGTTCGAAAAGGAGACCTAAAGTGAGGACAGGTATAGGTCGCATGCACCCAACTAGTAGTACTAGACATATGACTACTTTTTCCCTAAAAAAAGAGGTACGAGTGCTCAGTACTCCTATTCTATCAACACGAGTCCCATCTGACAACAGCGTCCGTGCTACATCTAGCTCTTCTCCCTCGTTTCTCTCTTCTAATTATAAACTCAGCCGACGCCCGGTGAGCGGGGTGGGGATTTGCCGATGGTCGGTTTGCTCAACTGCGCTCCCACTTCACAGTGAAAATGTTACGACTGGAATAAAAATGCCATATACTCCCTCCGTTCCTAAATATAAGCCTTTTTAGATATTTCAAATGGAATTCAACATACGGACGTATGTAGACATATTTTAGAGTGTAGATTCACTCATTTTGCTCCGTATGTAGTCACTTGCTGGAATCTCTAGAAAGACTTATATTTGGGAACGGCGGGAGTACTATACTAATAAAACATTAAGGCCACAAGGCGTGCAGTGCTGGTTACAGGAGGCAAGAAGAAGATATGCATCCATCGACAACGTCCACCTCCTCGACTCAGGGCACTGGCCCACCAAACGGCGGCTAAGTAGCAGCGGCTTTCGTGGCCAGGTCGACGTGCTTATGAACATTGGCGTCCAAAGATTACAGCCGTTGGAAGAAGGCCAATGTCTTTCTGTCCTCTCTGGCCTTGTAGTGGCCTATGTAGACGATTTCCTCATAGACGTGGATGTGCAAGTCGACGGTTTCTTGCATGGCAAGGCGCTGCGCAGCAAGCGCGTCCTCGAGGTGCACATTCTTCGTCGCGACCTCCGGCACGTGCAGGGCCACCATGGCTTGAAAGAGTTCTTCACCATGGAGGCCGATGAGGGTGCCAGGCAATGAGGAGCCTGGGCGGACAGGCTGGAGCAGTACGGCAAGGTCGTTCACGTGCTTCTTGACGGAGGTGAACTTGCGGATGGAGTGGACCATCATGTCGTCCATGCGAGAGGCGAAGCTGGCGTCGGCGAGGGCTACGACGCCGGCGGTCGCCAGCACCATCTAGAAATGCTGCCCGGTTCGGGGCCGCAGGCCGGCGTCTTGGATGATTTGGCACAGCCAACTGCCAGTCGCATCCATCGCCTCCATAGGTGCTTGTGGCTTCTGGTCACTTGGTCTTGGATCGGGTGAGCAGTGTTGCGCAGAGACTATGAGTAGATGGATTGGAGTGGTGGGGCACCTTTATATGAGAGTCCAAACTCTGTTGCATTCACATCGTGCTGGCTCTACTCTGCTTCTCCAATTAATTCCCTCTGCATGCTAATTGAGGATGCATCATTGACCGTTCAACGTGTCGGGAACCGCTACCCTCTCCCTCCTTGGCATTCAAGCACCAATGGAAGCGACTGCCGCTCGCGTCTATTGCTTGTCAGGCTGGCCATAGTGGGGGTAACATAAGTAGTATCATGCACTTGGGACTCACAAACATGCTTATGTGGCAGTCAATTAAAGAAGAGAGAGATGGTTATAGTAACTTAGGTAGATACCGTAACATAATAAATTTTATGCTACTATGTGTCATGCATGGCAATAAATGAGACCACCTATGATACTAATCTATGTTACTATGCACTATGGATGTAGTATCATACAGTAGTATCATATGCATGATACTAATATATGATACTCCCCACTATGACCAGCCTCAGGAGACGTTCCCGTCAACGACGAGGTGCCTATGGTGACTTCGTAAATTTCAAGATGATATGCCGGCTCGGTCTTTCGGAGGTGCTCATAGGGGTAGGGTGTGCGTGTGTACGTTCATAGGGGTGAGTGTATGCGCGTGTATATGAGAGCTTGCGTCTGTACTGTGTTAAAAAAGACGTAAATGCGTGTAGAAAAGAGACTAGTCAGTACTAGTATACTCAATATTATGCACCGCGACCAAGGCGGAGAGGAAAACGACAGAACTACGTAGTATTTATTTACGGTGTAGATTCACTCATTTTGCTCCATATGGACTACTCCTTTAGGGTGTAGTCTAGTCACTTGTTGAAATCTCTAGAAAGGCAAATACTCCTTTCCGGTTTACAGGGCTATACTAGTAGGTAGTACTACAATAGTGGGGTCAAATAGCAATTTTGTCTCATGCAAGAGCCTGGCTATATGCATGCTCGAAGGTTCACAACTGCCACGTTCGGGTTGCGCTTGGCTCTTCGCCTCTTCGAGAAGACGAACACTGATGTTACTACTACTACTTCTACAGTATCGAATCCACTGCTACATGTCCGTCCACCGCGTGCGGGAGGGATAGCGTGTTGTAGTATAAGCAAAAGCCTGTCCTCGTCTGCGAGCCACCGTGTTCATGGGCGAGGGAGAAGGCATGTAGTAGTAAAATCAAGCTTCTCCTTGTTGTACAAGTTGATGCGACACATCATAGCACTGGCCCCAAATGGTTGCCTCTAAACTTGGCTGAAATACCCGCAGTGTACAATATATGTGCTGCAACCTCTAACATTTACCCCACCACAAATTAAAATATATATTCCTGTCTTGACCAGATGAGCGTGGAAACTACAATCACCAGGATGACAGGTAGGGCCAGAAGATTATTTCAGTCAGAAAAAAGCATGGAGTCGGCCCCAATGATTTTAAGCTTATAGGCACGGTACAGACTATCCTAGACTACTCTACACATGAAACAGCCACACGAGCGTACGGGCTGCGCTTGGCTCTTCGCCTCTTCGGGAAGTCGAACAATGATGGAGTACTACTGTAATGGAGGAGCACTACAGTATGCTTCTGGCCATCTGACACTGAATGAACTGCTGCATGTCCACTGCGTGTGGGAGGGAGAGCATGTAGCGAAAGCTTCTCCTAGTCTTGCCAGCCACCACGCTCATGGGCGAGGGAGGGACGCAACTTCATTGACTTACTGCTCCTGCCTTTGCGTGTATGACAGGTAGGCCCAACAGGTGGGTGGCCCACCTATCATGCAACCAAAGGCAGGTGCAGTTAAGGCACCGGAGCTCAGTCCGCGAGGGAGAGGGCGTTGTAGTAATCACACTTCTCGTTGTTGTACGAGTTGACACGACACATCAAAGCACTGGAATCGATATGTTTCAATAATTTGCGTTTACCAGTGCATTAATTACAACGCATGCATGCATGCCGTGACTCTCCTTTTTATACTTGCATGTGTTGATTTAATGCACCTTGAAGTAGTATGAATATGTGATGGTAAAGCTTTGTAATGCCCTGGCCCTAAAGCGAGAGATGGTTGTGCACGAGGAGGGCGAGATCATGCAGACGGAATAGGACCCGACGATGGAGCTCTCTATTGTCTCGATGGACCTCACCTTGCTCCACTGCCCCTTGTGCCTCCACCCATTGAAGCCTCCAGTGTATGAGGTTCGAATACACCTCATCCGTTCAGCTGATCAAGCAAGGTGAAGGTTTCTTGATTGATGTGTTGTTTGATTGATTTGTGCAGTGCAAGGGAGGGCACCTGGCCCGCGCGAACTGCCGCGTCGAGCGCCTCGGGAACCAGCGGCGGTGCCAGAAGTGCGAGCGCAGCGGTGGCTTCGACATGTGGAACACGGTGACGGATGTCGTCCTCTCCTCGGTGAGGGTGGAGTGCGTGTACGAAGGCTATGGGCTCTACATCACTTACCACAAGCTCACCGATCACCAGAGCGTGTGTCCGCTCGCGCCCTGCAAATGCCCCGTGCCCGTCTGTGGCTACGAAGGCCCGCCGCCGGCACTCTCCCACCACATCAGCACCGTGCATCCCATGCCCGTGCACATGATCCAGTACGGCAAGGTGCTCCAGCTGCAAGTGCCACTACTGGAGCCACGGCTCTTGCTGTTCGCGGAGGAGGACGGCCGCGCGTTTTTCTTGGTCGGCGATGTGCTCGACATCGGCGCGCCTATCCTCGTGTCGGTCATCTGCATCAGAGCGGGGTCGTCGCTACTACCGCACTACATGGCCAAGCTGGGGGCGAACGGCTCGCCGGGGGAGCCCAAAGGCAGGACCGACGCCGTCAAGGTGGAAATGGAGGTGACAAGCAGCAAGGATCCCGCCGACGTCGCCGTGTAGGAGCTGACCTTCTTCACAGTTCTGCCCAAGCTGCTGGCCGGGGTTAAGCTGGTGTCCCTCCACATTCAGATTGACAAGCTCATGTCCTAAATGATTCTACAGTGCCTTCTGTTTATCATAGTAATATGCTAATATAGGGGTTAGCTCGGTCTACTTTAGCTTAAGAGATGGTGGGTTTTGGTGGCGATGCAGCAATTACTTCGACATCAGATCAGCAGTTAAAGTAATTTCCAACAGTGGAAAGGATAATTTGTGTCTGTTGGATATAAAGCTCCTTTGGGTAAGAAGTATAATAGCTTATAAGAAGTATAACAGCTTATATGCTTGTTTGTTCAGGAAGTGTTGCATACTTGTGCGAGTTGACGCGACACATCAAAGTAGTACTACTACTAGTAGTACTCCCTCCGATCCTAATTTCTCTGCGCAGGCCCCTCCCAATGCTCCACCTTGTATAGGTGCTAAGCCTTCCACGTAGGCAAAAAATCTGATGTGGCAAGTTATTTAAGAGGAGAGAGATGGGTGTGGTGACCCCAGGAAGAAACAGTGCTAAGTGCGTGAACCTAGGCAAAACATTTAAATGAAGGAAACCCACCAATACATGAAAAGCTTTAGTTGCTAAGTCATTAAATCAAGCAAGCTTAGCTACCATAAGCTAAGCACCTATGCATTGGGTAGTATAGTTGCTAAGCTATTTAATGTGCTTAGCACCTCATCTAAGCACATATGCATTGGTAGCAGCATAAGTCAAGGCGCAGATACCAAGGAGGGCCTGGTTGTGTCTATACTTGGACAACTCACCCGACTGCGTACCAGGCAGAAGAAGCTCATGTCGTGTTGGTGCCATGTGCGGCCTGGGCCTCCAGCTTCGCCTCCGCATTTTAAAATTCTCAATCTCAAGGCCAAGGAGCAACGTCAATCCTATGATAGAGCCAATCGGAAGGTTGAGAACACTACAATTCATAGCTACAGATGCGTGTGTGAGAGAGGACGAGTGCGTGCGTGCACCTCTTCTCTTCCTGTATAACGTACTAAACTCAGAGTACAAGTGTATGTGGGTGGCATCGACCTGGAGCTAGAGATGGTGCGTGCGAGAAGTCCCGAGAGATAGGTGTAATGCGTCTGAAAAAAAAGACCAGTCTATAGCTCGCCACGAGGCTATTCCTGTCGAACACCCCAATAACCGTAAGATATGTAAACGACGGTGCCAGTTTTTGCACATACACAACGGTAGAAAAAGAACTACCATGGCATATGCTACACCATGGCCGAGAACATGTGCCCACGTTACGCCATCCGGGAATAGTTCGAAACTAGAACCGTCAATAAATTTTGAACTTGCGTCTCGTCACATTCCAAATTACTACTACCATGCTATATTTGATTGCAAACCTATTCACACCGATCACAACCTAAACGGTTTCCCACTTAGGAGCGTATTAGTACTCGGTTATAAATACTACTATGCCAAGATGACTGCACATTCCTCCTCAACCCCTCATCCACAAAAACAAACAAGTCATTCAGCATCCTTCCCTTGCGTCTGCCATGGCCAGCGTGAGTTCTGGGTTGAGAGATTACCACCAGGGAGAGGCGAGCATGGAAGCGAAAGCACGAGCCATGTCCCGCCTCGCCGCGAAAGCAGCCGACATGTCCCGCCGCGCGGAAGTAGCAGCACAGAGGTCCCGCCACGCCGCCGAAGCAGCACAGAGGTCCCGCCGCGCCGTCGATGCAGCAGACTGGTCCGGCCGCGCCGCGCAAGCAGTAGAGATGTCCCGCCGTGCCGCAGCAGCCTGGGAAAATGTCTCGCAGGCAGGCGGCGACTCTTACACGCGCATGCATGCGCTCGTCCATAGCTAGATGGATCAGATCTCCGGCTGGGCGAGGTTGCAGGACGACATGAAAGCCTCGTTTGAACAGGCTACCAGCGTCATCCGACAACTAAAGGAGGGCAATGAGAGGCTTTGGGCCGAGCGCGACCTGCTGAGGGCAAAGATCGTCCAAAGTGCAGAGCAGCAGGAGGAGGCCAGTGCCTTGTTGGAGAGGACCGGCGTCATCATCAAGAAACTTATGGACGAGATTGACATGCTCCGCATCGAGCGCCAAAGGCTGGTGGAGGAATCCGTGGATGCTCTCAAGCAGCGTCTAGAGGACACGACAGAGCTCTTCGCCACTCGTTGCGGAGACTTGTTCCTGCGGCTTGGAGCAACGTAACAAGAAAGTAGAGATCAGTGAGCCAGATCGTTGTCTTTCTTCTTCTTTTGCCCTTGTGTATTTCGGGCGTAGCCGCATGTGGCTTTTTAATTATCTTCCTAATTATTTAAGACAATTATTATCCACTGTCGTCCTTATATATTCATCAGTCTTGCTATAAGTCGCAGTAGATGCTATATAGGTCCGTCGGATCTTACATCAAGATCCGTGCAATTTTTTTTCAGATTTTTATTTTTTCTCTCTTAAATCTCAGTCGAGTGAGACATAGCCACGCCATTAAACAGAGGCTCGGGCGCCATTAATGGATACCTTGGGCGAGAGGTGGACGGCAGATGGAGGTGAAAGGGCCCTCCTCCCGATAAGCACGCATAGGGGTCTGATCGCACACCTCCCGTACTCAAATAGCTACCGTGCACGACGCCTCCTAGCTAATAAAAAAGGGACGCGTGGCGGCACGTAAATGGTAAATAGAACGCCCACCGTTTCAGTAATACTTGTGTTTCTGATTTAACGTGACAACACTTGTTCCAAAATGACTTTGTTGATTGTTAATGTGTGCGCCTTCGCAAACCGGACAACAAAATCACCACAACATGTTGGTGCCATGTCATGACACCAAGCCAAGTTTCAAGATTTTCATGCGTGTTTTGGATTCACAAGAATTAAAAAACCAAGTTTCTCAATGTTTCTAGCCGAGCCACGACGCCCAGATGTTTGAATTTCATACCCATTTCTTGCATGGGACCTAGAAATTTACCCGAGGACACACATGTGATTTTCCAACCAACTTTGGTGCACTGGAGCAAGTGCTTGTATTTCAAATTTGAATTATGCACATAAAGGTGACATGTTCCCTCTCAGAACCACGAGCCTTCTTGAGAGAAGCTCCAATTTGCAAGAAGCTTATACCAAAACTTGTTCCTATTCGGCCAATTTTTTTAGCACAGCATGGTAGTACCATGACCTGACACCATGCCAAGTTTCATGATTTTCAGGCGTGTTTTGGATTTACAAGAATTTTAAAACCAAGTTTCTCAATGTTCTCGGCCGAGCCACGATGCCTAGATGTTTGAATTTCATTCCCATTTCTTGCATGGAACCTAGAAATTCACCCGAGGACACACATGTGATTTTCAACCAACTTTGGTGCACGGGAGCATGTGCTTGTAGTTCAAATTGAATTATGCACATTAAATGACCAGAAACTCAATTAGTATAAAAAGGCCAAATGAACCCGGCAAAATTCCAAAATTTAACAGGGCACTCATGTAGTTCTATGTTGCTTCTGTAAAGAAACTCAAGGAGGGGGCAGCGTATATCGTTTCGCACTCAAATGTGACACGTTCCCTCTCAGAACCACGAGCCTTCTTGAGAGAAGCTCCAGTTTGCAAGAAGCTTATACCAAAACTTGTTCCTATTCGGCCAATTTTTTTACCACAGCATGGTAGTACCATTACATGACACCATGCCAAGTTTCATGATTCTCAGGCGTGTTTTGGATTTACAAGAATTTTAAAACCAAGTTTCTTAATGTTCTCGGCCGAGCCACGATGCCTAGATGTTTGAATTTCATTCCCATTTCTTGCATGGGACCTAGAAATTCACCCGAGGACACACATGTGATTTTTCAACCAACTTTGGTGCACGTGAGCATGCGCTTGTAGTTCAAATTTGAATTATGCACATTAAATGACCAGAAACTCAATTAATGTATAAAAAAGGCCAAACAAACCCGGAATAATTCCAAAATTTAACAGGGCACTCATGTAGTTCTATGTTGCCTCTGTAAAGAAACTCAAGGGGGGTATCGTTTCACACTCAAAGGTGACACGTTCCCTCTCAGAACCACGAGCCTTCTTGAGAGAAGCTCCGGTTTGCAAGAAGCTTATACCAAAACTTGTTCCAATTCGGCCCAATTTTTTACCACAACATGTTAGCGCCATGACATGACACTATGCCAAGTTTCATGATTTCCAAGCGAGTTTTGGATTTACAGGAATTAAAAAACCAAGTTTCTCGATGTTCTCGGCCGAGTCACGATGCCCAGATGTTTGAATTTCATTCCCATTTTCTTGCATGGGACCTAGAAATTCACCCAAGGACACACACGTGATTTTTCAACCAACTTTGTTGCACCGGAGCATGTGCTTGCAGTTCAAATTTGAATTAAGCACATTAAATGTCCAGAAACTCATTTAATTTATAAAAAGGCCAAATGAACCCGGAATAATTCCAAAATTTAACAGGGCACTCATATAGCTCTATGTTGCCTCTGTAAAGAAAATTAGGGGGAGGCAGTGTATATCGTTCCGCATACAAAGGTGACACGTTCCCTCTCGGAACCACGAGGCTTGTTGAGAGAATCTCCGGTTTTGCAAGAAGCTTATACCAAAACTTGTCCCAATTCAGCCAAAAATTATACATATGAAAATAGGGTTTAGATTATCCCGAACATCTCGCTACCTAGACCAATGTACTCTGATTTGAATTCAACACAAAATGGATACACATATTTGAATTGGAGATCGTATGGTACATGTAGTTCATAGTGAAATATGATTACTGCTATATGCTTGTTTTTTGTTATCAAGATAATATTTAAATGATGGTATAACTTGACAACAATCGTATTCAAATAAGGATAATTGATTCAAATTTAGTCCATATGGTAGACGACAATATATATGCTCATAGGGTGGAGTAAAATGTTCATATATGATGGAAGATCAAAATGTAGGACTACATCCATTATAAACCGCAAGGTCACCTAACGATATATACGAATTCAACATAACATGGATTCAAAAATTTAAATTCGAGATCCTAGCATTTGTAATCATATAAAAAGGGACATGACTCTTTCTTTTGGTGGGAATTGATTTGTTTTTTATTGTTTTTGAGGGAAGTGCAAATCGATTTGGTACTGTATAGGGTAATCTTGTTCTCCCGATTATTTTACATTTTTCTTGTAGATTTTTCAATGGCATTTATAGCAATATAGTAAAAGGGGACATGACTCTTTTGTGTCTTGTATGAATTGTTTTTTTGTACACATTAAGTTTGTTTTGTCGAACATGGAATCCACGCCTTGTTATCCCAAAATTTTCAAGCTCGAGTATCTTTTGTCTCATCTGCATTGAAACTCCCGCCCTTCAACCCGCGCCACGCCTTGTTATCCTGAAATTTCGACACGTGGGAAAACTCCCTCCTCATCCGAAATCGGCCCTGCAGCCTAGACATGCAAAATCCCCCTTCTACCCCTTAGCCGAAAATGCTGGCTCGACGTCGCATGGTCAAAACCGGTGGGGGTACGCTGGTAACTTACCCTACATTTCAGACAAGCGCGTCCCTAAGCCATGGCTCCCCCTACCTTCCCCTTTGTCCCTCCCATTCAGACACCGAGGCCGCCAAACCCGCGAAACCCCACGCTCCTCCATCGGCCTCCCGACCGCCGCCCAGCCGGACACTCTTCCCCGACGATGTCATCCACCGCAACAGCTCGCCATCCCTCATCCACCGCACCAGATGAGGATCCGTCGTTGATCTCGTCGTCCCGTCGGTTCAGTCGCCCCGTCCTCCAGCTCTAAGGAGCTGCCCCAATGTTCGCCTCGTCTATCGCGCCACCTCCATCCCCACAGCCCCGTCTTGACATGCCCCATCAGAACCACAGCACCCTCACCAATTCCTCCGATGAAGCCGAGGCCAACTCAGCGCCACCAAGGAGGTTCTGCACTCACCGCTGCATTTTATCTTTTATTCGATCTCACGGGTCTGCCGGTGCTCGATACCGAGCAGCCATGGCGGCTCTCGATCGACGGCGCCGTTGCCGGCCACTTCATCCACGGCGTCTCTCCCCCATGTAGTTGCTTCCTCGGTGGCGACTTCCACACCGGCAGTAGCTGCAGCTACTCCGGCTCTCGCTCGCGCTACTTTTGCTACTGCTCCTACTCTCGCTCGCGCTGCGGCTCTGTTCTTGCTGTCGGTCGCGCTGCTGCACTGCTCTTGCTTTCAGTCGTGCTCCTGCTCTACTCTGCTATTGCTGTCGGCCGTGCTGCTACTCCGCTCTTGCTCTCGTTCATGCTGCTGCTCTGCTCTTGCTCTCGCTTGCGCTGCTGCTGCTGCTACACGACCTCTGACAGCTACAGGAGTTGCTACTTTAGCACTCACTCGCGGTGCTGCTGCACGACTTTCTCTCTGCTAGTGCGTTCCCTGCTGGAGCGTCTACTAATTTAGATCACTTCTTCTCTTCTACTAGTGCTCGAATGCCCTAAAAATCTGTCGTAATGCTCTGCTACTAGTTCAATCAGTTTCGACAGTAAAATTCAGTTTCGACTGTAAAGTTCAGCTTCTTCAGTTAAGTTCAGAGTGAACAATATTTACAGCATCTGTCGGAGCGGCCGTGGCGCGGCTGATGTGTTTTACGTCTAGCACTTTTTGGTGATGTATTTTACATCATCTATTGCAGATGACATTAGAGTCCCACTTCAGATTAACGTTGTCTGTCTTGTCCTGCTTCAGCCTCGCCGCCGTACACCTCACCAGAGCTGCTCCAATGACAGAACCATCCATCACAGCGGAACAGTACCCTCAGCGCCGTTTCTAGATGCCTCAGATCTCCTTCCCCGCCTCCGACAGTCACACCAGCATCACCATCCTCCACGTCCAACCCGATGATGCTGAGGTCGACAAGGTTATGCCAAAGAGGTTGTACAGTTGTTGCATCACTTTGTTACTCTGCATTCATGTCGATCCCTCAGGGATCCTTTGCTATGGAACTACTATGGTACTACTTTTCGTGCATTTGGTTAGGAGTGGAGCAAAGCAAAACTGGAGGAATTTTTTCCTTTGGTGTCTCTTTCAAAGGAAAAACATAGGAATTTTAATATCCGCTTGGACGTCCTTTTCAAATTAATATGCATGAAGAACAAGACTAATTGCATTACTGGCATAATAAGATTCTTATTTTTTTCATTTTCACGTGGTTTGACTTTAATTTGACCATGTTTCTCCATTCCTGTGTTCTTCCAATTCATGTGAACCAAACACCCAGGTTGACAGAAATCCTATGTTTCCAAATGCTCTGTTTTGCACATGCATTCCTATCCTATTCATGTGTTTTTCCTGTCCCTGCGTTTATAGAATCCTCCAATGCTAAGGAGCCCTTACAGATTTACTTCATTTTCAGATAGGCGTCAAAGAAAACTCTGTGTGTTATATCCTGCTCCTGCGGTGTCGTCATCCACCCCACCCGAGGTGCACCATCATCAGAAGCGTTCACTGCAACAGAGATTCCCCCTAAAGTCTTTTTTTCACCACCTCAGATCATCTTCCTCATTGCCGGCAACCACGCCAACTGCATTACCATCATCGACTGAGCAGATGAACCTGAGGACTACACAGTTCCAGAAGAGAGATCACAGTCTTTCGTGTTTGCTTGCATTATACATCGGTTATTATTACCTGCTAGTTTATCGTTCAAACTTGAGTTTTAAAATGCCTGTGGGTCTCATATCGAAGCAGCAACAAATAGTATATGTCTACTATCTAGTTCATCTGGGGTCTTCTATGTGGTTCATGTTGGGTGGGCAACAAACAGTAGATGATCCGTTGTCTGTCTTTTTAAACTGAAGCTATAATCTACCTGCTATCATTATTTTTGGATCTATCCACTCGTTTGCTACCATCAGTCTTGATTTCTGCATGCACCCCTTAGGCCTTACAAAATCTAACTAATTTTTTATTATGCATGTTAGTTATTGTACACAATCATACTAAACATGTAGAGAAAAAGGGAAGACCGTTGCGTGGGAATATAATGTCATGTGGACACCGCTCCATGGTGGGCGAAGTGCCTGTCATGCCCAAGATGCGACCATATCCTAAAGGAACTCGAAGGTCCCACCAAGGATAGAAGCGCATCTTGAAGACGCTTTTGCAAGTTGGATATCATTACATCAACATTACATAAAAGATGGGGATACATACAAGGCATACAAATGCCGCAAGAATACATCAATATACATGAGAACAACATCCGACTACGGATGAAACATAAACAGAAGCTCAAACGACATCCACCCTGCTAGCCCAGGCTGCCGACCTGGAACCTATCCCCTGATCGAAGAAGAAGCAGAAGAAGAACTCCAAAACAAGCAAAATCGCTCTCGCGTCACGATCATCGCATAAGCTGTACCTGCAACTGATGTTGTAGTAATCTTTGAGCCACGAGGACTCAGCAATCCCATTACCATGGGTATCAAGACTAGCAAAGCTTAATGGGTATGGAAAGGATAAGTGGTGAGGTTGCAGCAGCGACTAAGCAATGTATGGTGGCTAACATACGCAAATAAGAGCGGGAAGAGAAGCAATGGAATGGTCGTGAAACTAGCAATGATCAAGAAGTGATCCTGAACTTCTACTTACGTCAGACATAACCCAAAAACCGTGTTCACTTCCTGGACTCCGCCGAGAAGAGACCATCACGGCTACACACGCGGTTGATGCGTTTTATTTAAGTCAAGTGTCAAGTTCTCTACAACCGGACATTAACAAATTCCCATCTGCCACATAACCACGGGCACGACTCTCGAAAGTTTATACACTGCAGGGGTGTCCCAACTTAGCCCATTATAAGCTCTCACGGTCAACGAAGGATATTCCTTCTCCCGGGAAGACCCGATCAGTCTCGGAATCCCGGTTTACAAGACATTTCGACAATGGTAAAACAAGACCAGCAAAGCCGCCCGATGTGTCGACAATCCCGATAGGAGTCGCACGTATCTCGTTCTCAGGATACACCGGATAAGCTAAGCGTACAGGTACCGACGTAACCCAAGCTGCCAAGGGATGGTCCCGCACGGTGCTCTAGTTTGGACCAACACTCCGAGGAGCACTGGCCCCCCCCGGGGGGGGGGGGGGTAAAATAAGATGACCCTCGGGAGCGCGACTCCCAAGGGAAAAAAGGCTAGGTGAGGCAAATGTAAAACCAAGGTTGGGCCTTGCTGGAGGAGTTTTATTCAAAGCGAACTGTCAAGGGGTTCCCATAACACCCAAACCGCGTTAGGAACGCAAAATCAAGGAACATAACACCGGTATGACGGAAACTAGGGCGGCAAGAGTGGAACAAAACACCAGGCATAAGGCCAAGGCTTCCACCCTTTACCAAGTATATAGATGCATTAATTAAATAAGAGAATATTGTGATATCCCAACAAAATTCATGATATCCATGTTCCAACATGGAACAAACTTCATCTTCACCTGCAACTAGCAACGCTATAAGAGGGGCTGAGCAAAAGCGGTAACATAGCCAAACAACGGTTTTGCTAGGAAGGGTGACAAAGGTTAGAGGTTCATGGCAATTTGGGAGGCTTGACAAGCAAGTGGTAGGTAACACAGCATAGCGATAGAACGAAGCAACTAGCATAGCAATGATAGTAGTGAGATCCAAGGTGACGGTCATCTTGCCTGAAATCTCGCTAGGAAGAAGAACGAGTCCATGAAGAAGATGAAGCCACGAAGACGAACCAAGCGTAGACGAACGAATCCTCACGATCGCAATGAAACGGGAACTAACGAGAAGGAGCACAACCGGAAAGAAGCAAACAACAAGGTAAACACAAAACACATAAACATGACATGATACACAAACAAGCATGATGCATGACAAGGCTACATGAAGCTACTCATGGCAAGAGATGATGCATACAAGAACAACACATCAAAGTAAGTTTAAATGAGGCCGGAAACAACATATGACAATTCCGGCAAGTCCTCATATGCAAATTTTGAAATTGGACCAGATCTGAATAAACCTTATGTTCAAGTTGTTAAACAGCAAGTTAAGGTGCACCACGGTGATCTACACGAAATTCTAGTCAAGTTACATATAAAGTTCATTTAATTTGAAGCTACGACCTACAAGATATGAGCAAAACAAGTTAAACATGGCATTGATGCAAAATGCATTCAAACATCAAGAAAACACACTCAAAACATGGATGCAACAAGGTAACATGAAACTACATGCAAAAATAAGCAAATTTCAAATAGAGCAAGCTCAATACGGAGCAACGGTGCAACACATACACTCCAAACAAGATATAACAACAATCTGTCCAAAACAGCAACTAGGCATTTTGCAAGCATCTTGAACATATGCTATAGCACCACAACATGAAAAAGGCATGTACATGATGTATAGGTAAATCATGACAAAAAGTGAACAATAAGATAACTCCAGAAACCACTAGAACATGCTCAAAAGGACATGGCAAGATTGCAAATAATAACAGTTTCACAGACTTGGCACAAATCACTGGACATGGCAGAAATAACATCAGGTTGCAATGTTTAGAGCTATCAAACAACATGTTAGAGCAAGATATCATGGCAAACTAAAGCATGGCATGCTAGTACTAAGGACAAAGAACAAAGCTACCTTACTGATCTAATACCAAAGATCAACAGAAAAGATGGTAGCACCCATACAAACATGGAAAATGATATGACAGATTCAGACTTGGTGAAAATAACAGTACATGGCAGAAACAACGATAAGTAGGCATGTTGGTGAGCTTGAACCACTCACCACAGAGCATTTCATGGCAGGTGAAGTCAACCAACAGTAAGACGACATAATTATGAAGCTAAGCATGGCAAGACCATAGTCCATAGGGTGCATGGATCACAAGCAAAGGACATGGCAATAATGAACTTCATGTTAACAGGCTGACAGCAACATTATTTAGCAAATTGGGAGCATGATAACAGCAAGCTACAGGAGGTTATAAATGCAACCAAAGGCGTGGATGGATAGAGCATAACATGTACAACAAAAAAATCCTTAGTGAACATCTCGAGATTATGCATAGAACTCATGGTAGCAGCAGGTTTACATAGCAACAAAATATAACAGACTCGGACTTTGCAGAAAACACCAAGTCACAGAAATCAGCAACATCACGGGGGCTATTTTGCATGCTTGAGCTAGTCACCACATAGATCAAAAAAATACAAGACAAGAACCCATGTAAAGATGGCATGATTTAGTTCAAAACACATGTAGATCTCATGCTCATAGGATGCACACACAAAATGCAATGAAAAAGACAAATCACCAAGTTCTGATAACAGACAGCAGGTAACATCATATAGCACTCTTGCAACGATGATTTGGGCATCAACATGATCCCAACCAAGCATCGCATAGTGGAACAAAATGAAGAGCATCTCATGATAAACATTCTGATATATCATACATGCAAAATGGAGCTACAAGCAGAAAGTTATGATAGGTCAAACATGCACACATATTATGAATTTCTGAGGACTTGGCAGTTTTCTGAAAAAAATAGACGGGCGCCAAGATGCTAAAAGACGCCCAGGGCGTGGGATAGGGGGGCAGCTCACCACGGGCCTTGGCCCAGATCGGCTTGAAGAAGCGGGCCGGGCGTTGGAGCTGTTGGGCCTTCGGGGGGGGGGGTGCTGGCCCACGCGGGCGAGGCGCTTGTCGTCTCCCTTCCCGAACGGG
Source organism: Triticum aestivum (assembly GCF_018294505.1). Classification (NCBI taxonomy): domain Eukaryota; kingdom Viridiplantae; phylum Streptophyta; class Magnoliopsida; order Poales; family Poaceae; genus Triticum; species Triticum aestivum. The sequence continues at coordinate 209,805,600 of NC_057799.1, forward strand.
GACGAGGCCGGCGGCGCCGGAGGCCAACGGCGACGGAGGGCGGCGGTTCTCGGCGATGGGGCGCGGAGGAGGCCAGATCCGGCGAGGGGAGGCCGGATCCGGGCGTCGGGAGCCCATTCCCGGTGGTTCCCGGCCGGTCCGGGCGAGGACGAGGCCGGCGGCGGCGATCTCCAAGGCGGTGGGGTCTCTGGTCCACGGGCGAGAGAGTGTGAGGTAGGAAGGAGAAGGGAGCAGCTACGAGAGGCGCGAGGGACTCACCTGGACGGAGACGGCGTAGAGCTCGCCGGCGGTGGCGAGATGGAGGCGGGGCGGCGGGGCCGATGAGGGAGGCGGACGGCGGTGCTTCCGACCCAGCTCGGGTTCGAGCAAGCGGGTGAGGAGCGGGGCGCTCAGGGGCGCGGTCGGGCCCAGGATGGGCCTGGCGGGCTGCGCCCTGGCCTGGCAGGCTGCGCGGCGGAGGAAGTGGCGCTGGAGGGGCACGTGGCCGCCCCTGGTTGGCTCCAGGCGGCGGGGACGGCGGCGCTGACCCGTTGGACGGTGCCAAGTGGCGGAGCTGGAGCGGGCGGCGCGGAAATGGAGGTGGGGGGCGGCGGAGATCCCGAGGAGGAGGGGGGATTGGCTGCGGCTGGGGTTAGGGAAGGGGTAGGCTGCCCAAAATGGAAGGAGGAGGGGGGATTAAATAGGTAGGGGTTAAGGTTAGAGGGTTTTTAGGGGGGTTTTTGGAGCCTCCGATCTCGATCGGACGGTCCGAGACAGAGGGGGGCTTCACTGACGGGTTGGAGGGCTGTGTAGAGTGGCTAGGGAGAGAATAGAGGAGAGGCCCGACAGCAGTTTCGGAGACCGAAACGTCCGACAAGTAAACCGGCAACGGTGCCGCTACGAATGACGGTTGGGCTATCAAACGAGCTCCGAATGCGATGAAACTTGACTGGCGGTCTATCTACACTATAATAAGACCGCACGCCAAGTTTCAACCCATTCCGAGAACATTTTTATGCCACTTATAAAATAATATTTCGGAGGTGCCGCGGGCACGTCCGGGTGTGGTTTGGGCTCAGAACGGACAACGGAGAGAATCGGCGGAACCCGAACGGATGCAAGTCTTGAAAAACATGCAGATGAAATGCAGATGATGACATGGCAAAATGCAACACGCAAGCAAAAGACATGGCAACAACGACGAATAACTGGAAGACACCTGGCGCATCGGATCCGGGGCGTTACAACACTCCTCCACTAACAAGAGATCTCGTCCCGAGATCTTAGGACCGAGACGGAAGGAAAAAGGGATGAGGTGAAATAAGAACAAAACAGTGAGGATGAACAAAGTCAAGAACACTCGAGGAGGAAAGAGGAATGTTGAATGAGACAAGAAGCAAAAGCACAAGGAATAAGGCTGAATTTGAAACCTCTCCGGTTAGAACAAGATAGAAAAGGAATAATAACGAAGGAATTTATGCAGCACTCCGGCTGAACAAGGAAAGAATAGAACATGAACTTGAGAAATGGAACGATACTTGACTTGAGGAACAACACAAAACCTCCGGAAGACTTGAAAGAGTGGAATGAGAAGAATGGGGAAGAAGATGACAACTTCTACCATGAATGAAATAGAGAGCATCCTTAGAAGGAAACATTGACCGGAATTGTTGAGAAAATCAACAACGAAAAGAACAAGCTTGTTGTGGACTTATGGATAACATATCAAAATTATGAGGTGGTAACCTACCACAAGCGAAAAAGATTGAAAAGCTAAGAAGAACGAGGAAATGCAAAACTCCACTTCAGAAGAATATGGAGAATTTATTGCACTTTGAGAAGCAAGAAGAAGATACTTGAGCTACGCCTAGAAGAATCTTGATGAACACTTGAAGAATGAATCAAATCATGAGGAGCCACCGTGATGAACTCCGGTAACAAAAGAATGACGAGACAAAATTGAAGGATGAAAGGGATAAGATTAAATCCTTGCGATGATTTGGATGGAGGTTCGCGACGAAATCGGCGAGAAGCTTGGAACTCCGGGAAAGAAAAGATGAAAACACTTTGAACCGAGAATGTCATAAGATGAACAATCTCCGAAAAGAAGAGATAAAACCACTTGAAGAAAGAAGAATAAGGATTGCGTTATGCTTATCCTCCACCAATTAAATTGATGAGAAACAGTGGATTTGCATACTACTTATTCTCGTTGGAAATATTAAGGGGGGATATAGCGCAAAACTTAAGAAAGTCTTCGTGAACCACCGGTAGGACTGGAAAGAACGAATGAATTGATATGATAACAACAGAAAGAATCTTGAACGAGCCACCGTAGGAATTGAAACGAATGACGAAAAGAGAATGAATCACCGGAAAGAATTAGAAAAGCACGAAGATACTTGAGGGAATCTAGAGGCAAGAGAACGAAGAGATCGCAAACTGATTAAAGAGCAAAGCACCGGAAGGATATGGAGACGAACGAAAAGGAATGAATATAGAATAATCGGAGAACGGATTTGAAAACTTAGAACGAAGAAATGTTCTGAAATGGAGGCCTCCGGATAATTGAGAGGGAAAGCAACTCCTGAAATACTTCGGATGGATGAAAAGAATTGCACGATTAGAAACAATATGAGCGGATAGCATCAAGCTAGCGACATGAGTCTTCGGGAGAACGGACAAGATTTAAGAGAAACTCTTCTTCGGTCTTTAAATGTTGAGAATGACGACAAGAAACAACACCAAAATTGATGAGATACTCCGGGAGAATGAAAAGAGGAAAAGCTTGACCCGATCATGAAAGAATTTGAAAGCGATCTTGGAGAAGCATCTGACTGATGAAATGCATACTTACGTTAAACTTCGAAAAGGATTTGAGAATAGCTCCGGGAAATTAGAAGAGTCAGGTAAGATCCTGGGAAAAGACCTGTGGGTTAGGGCCCACTAAAAATAAAACACCGTTGAAAAAGGATTGAAGGAGAGACTATGCACCGGAACGATTGAAATATTTGAATGAGGTGATAACCTCGAATTAATTTGAACACAGAAGAATCTCCTGAGATGACTTCATCACTCCGAAATAATAGAATGGCGAAAGGAGGAACGAGCAAGGGGAAAACACTTCGGTCAAGGAAAAGAATACGATCAACACCGAAAACTTGAATTGGATCCACGGGAAAAGGAAATGAGACGAACAATGATTAACTAGGTGAGAATTCACCGGTTGAGACAACTGAGGAAAGACTGAAGATACTCCGCACGAATGAAGTTCATGCTCGAAAGAGACTCAAGCTCCGGGAATAAAAGGGGATGGGAGGGCGGGAAAAACAACGGCAACTTGGAAGGGGAAATCGACGAATAACTTGCAAGGGGAAAACACCGGTTGGAATAAGTGAGGAAAGAATGCAAAGGCTTCGCACGAGTAGGATGGCGACTCGATTATGGCCTCCGGCTCCGAGAAGAAAAGGGGTGGGCGGGTGGGAAAAGAAAGACAACTTCGGATGGAGAAAACAACATCGGTTCAGAAAGGACCGAGGACTGATCTCGCAAAAGATGAAGAGGACCGAGTCCACTTGACGAGAAATGCACCGGATGAAAAGTGGGGACAACGAACGAAAACCAACGCGTGATCCTAAAGAAAAATTTGAAGGGGAAGAGGTGTAATTCAAAACACCTACGTCAAGATTCCTCACCAGAGCGACGAAGGGGCTGAGGAGTAAAAAGAATTCCTACTCTCCGATATAACTAGACTCAGAAATAGTTTTCTTCTAGAATCAACAACGGCCAAACTACACGATCAATCAAGGGGGCTCCTAGGGTCGGTCGAGGCTCTGTTACCAACTTGTCACACCCAAGATGAGACCCTATCCTAAAGGAACTCGAAGGTCCCACCTGTTGGGGAACGTAGTAATTTCAAAAAAATTCCTACGCACACGCAAGATCATGGTGATGCATAGCAACGAGAGGGGAGAGTGTTGTCCACGTACCCTCGTAGACCGAAAGCGGAAGCGTTAACACAACGCAGTTGATGTAGTCGTACGTCTTCACGATCCGACCGATCAAGTACCGAACGCACGGCACCTCCGAGTTCAGCACACGTTCAGCTCGATGACGTCCCTCGAACTCCGATCCAGCCGAGTGTTGAGGGAGAGTTTCGTCAGCACGACAGCGTGGTGACGATGATGATGTTCTACCGACGCAGGGCTTCGCCTAAGCACCGCTACGATATTATCGAGGTGTAATATGGTGGAGGGGGGCACCGCACACGGCTAAAAGATCGTTGATCAATTGTGTGTCTAGAGGTGCCCCCCTGCCCCTGTATATAAAGGAGCAAGGGGGGATTCGGCCGGCCTAGAGGAGAGGCGCGCCAGGAGGAGTCCTACTCCTACCGGGAGTAGGACTCCCCCCCTTTTCCATGTTGGACTAGGAGAGGAAGGGGGAAAAGGTGGAGGGGAGGAAGGAAGGGGGGCGCCGCCCCCCCTCTCCTTGTCCTATTCGGACTGGGGGGGGGGGGAGGGGCGTGCGGCCCTGCCCTGGCCTCCTCTCCTCTCTTCCACCTAGGCCCAATAAGGCCCATTAAGTTACCGGGGGGTTCCGGTAACCTCCCGGTACTCCGGAAAAATCCCGATTTCACCCGGAACACTTCCGATGTCCAAACATAGGCTTCCAATAAATCAATCTTTATGCCTCGACCATTTCGAGACTCCTCGTCATGTCCGTGATCACATCCGGGACTCCGAACAACCTTCGGTACATCAAAACATATAAACTCATAATATAACTGTCATCGTAACGTTAAGCAGGCGGACCCTACGGGTTCGAGAACTATGTAGACATGACCGAGACACCTCTCCGGTCAATAACCAATAGCGGAACCTGGATGCTCATATTGGTTCCTACATATTCTACAAAGATCTTTATCGGTCAGACCGCATAACAACATACGTTGTTCCCTTTGTCATCGGTATGTTACTTGCCCGAGATTCGATCGTCGGTATCTCGATACCTAGTTCAATCTCGTTACGGGCAAGTCTCTTTACTCGTTCCGTAATACATCATCCCGCAACTAACTCATTAGTCACAATGCTTGCAAGGCTTATAGTGATGTGTATTATTGAGTGGGCCCAGAGATACCTCTCCGACAATCGGAGTGACAAATCCTAATCTCGAAATACGCCAACCCAACAAGTACCTTCGGAGACACCTGTAGAGCACCTTTATAATCACCCAGTTACGTTGTGACGTTTGGTAGCACACAAAGTGTTCCTCCGGTAAACGGGAGTTGCATAATCTCATAGTCATAGGAACATGTCATGAAGAAAGCAATAGCAACATACTAAACGATCGAGTGCTAAGCTAACGGAATGGGTCAAGTCAATCACATCATTCTCCTAATGATGTGATCCCGTTAATCAAATGACAACTCATGTCTATGGCTAGCAAACATAACCATCTTTGATCAACGAGCTAGTCAAGTAGAGGCATACTAGTGACACTCTGTTTGTCTATGTATTCACACATGTATTATGTTTCCGGTTAATACAATTCTAGCATGAATAATAAACATTTATCATGATATAAGGAAATAAATAATAACTTTATTATTACCTCTAGGGCATATTTCCTTCACCACCAATGATAGAAGCGCATCTTGAAGACGCTTTTGCAAGGTGGATATCATTACATCAATATTACATAAAAGATGGGGATACATACAAGGCATACAAATGCCGCAAGAATACATCAATATACATGAGAACAACATCTGACTACGGATGAAACATAAACAGAAGCTCAAACGACATCCACCCTGCTAGCCCAGGCTGCCGACCTAGAACCTATCCCCTGATCGAAGAAGAAGCAGAAGAAGAACTCCAAAACAAGCAAAATCGCTCTCGCGTCATGATCATCGCATAAGTTGTACCTGCAACTGATGTTGTAGTAATCTTTGAGCCATGAGGACTCAGCAATCCCATTACCATGGGTATCAAGACTAGCAAAGCTTAATGGGTATGGAAAGGATAAGTGGTGAGGTTGCAGCAGCGACTAAGCAATGTATGGTGGCTAACATACGCAAATAAGAGTGGGAAGAAAAGCAGTGGAACGGTCGTGAAACTAGCAATGATCAAGAAGTGATCCTGAACTTCTACTTACGTCAGACATAACCCAAAAACCGTGTTCACTTCCCAGACTCCGCCGAGAAGAGACCATCACGGCTACACACGCGGTTGATGCGTTTTATTTAAGTCAAGTGTCAAGTTCTCTACAACCGGACATTAAAAAATTCCCATCTGCCACATAACCGCGGGCACGGCTCTCGAAAGTTTATACCCTGCAGGGGTGTCCCAACTTAGCCCATTATAAGCTCTCACGGTCAACGAAGGATATTCCTTCTCCCGGGAAGACCCAATCAGTCTCGGAATCCCGGTTTACAAGACATTTCGACAATGGTAAAACAAGACCAGCAAAGCCGCCCGATGTGTCGACAATCCCGATAGGAGTCGCACGTATCTCGTTCTCAGGACACACCGGATAAGCTAAGCGTACAGGTACCGACGTAACCCAAGCTGCCAAGGGATGGTCCCGCACGGTGCTCTAGTTTGGACCAACACTCCGAGGAGCACTGGCCGGGGGGGAGGGTAAAATAAGATGACCCTCGGGAGCGCGACTCCCAAGGGAAAAAAGGCTAGGTGAGGCAAATGTAAAACCAAGGTTGGGCCTTGCTGGAGGAGTTTTATTCAAAGCGAACTGTCAAGGGGTTCCCATAACACCCAACCGCGTTAGGAACGCAAAATCAAGGAACATAACACCGGTATGACGGAAACTAGGGCGGCAAGAGTGGAACAAAACACCAGGCATAAGGCCAAGCCTTCCACCCTTTACCAAGTATATAGATGCATTAATTAAATAAGAGAATATTGTGATATCCCAACAAAATTCATGATATGCATGTTCCAACATGGAGCAAACTTCACCTTCACCTGCAACTAGCAATGCTGTAAGAGGGGCTGAGCAAAATCGGTAACATAGCCAAACAACAGTTTTGCTAGGAAGGGTGACAAAGGTTAGAGGTTCATGGCAATTTGGGAGGCTTGATAAGCAAGTGGTAGGTAACGCAGCATATCGATAGAACGAAGCAACTAGCATAGCAATGATAGTAGTGAGATCCAAGGTGACGGTCATCTTGCCTGAAATCCCGCTAGTAAGAAGAACGAGTCCATGAAGAAGATGAAGCCACGAAGACGAACCAAGCGTAGACGAACGAATCCTCACGATCGCAACAAAACGGGAACTAACGAGAAGGAGCACAACCGGAAAGAAGCAAACAACAAGGTAAACACACAACACATAAACATGACATGATACACAAACAAGCATGATGCATGACAAGGCTACATGAAGCTACTCATAGCAAGAGATGATGCATACAAGAACAACACATCAAAGCAAGTTTAAATGAGGCCGGAAACAACATATGACAATTCCGGTAAGTCCTCATATGCAAATTTCGAAATTGGTCCAGATCTGAATAAACCTTATGTTCAAGTTGTTAAACAGCAAGTTAAGGTGCACCACGGTGATCTACACGAAATTCTAGTCAAGTTATAAAGTTCATTTAATTTGGAGCTACGGCCTAGAAGATATGAGCAAAACAAGTTAAACATGGCATTGATACAAAATGCATTCAAACATCAAGCAAACACACTCAAAACATGGATGCAACAAGGTAACATGAAACTACATGCAAAACTAAGCAATTTTCATATAGAGCAAGCTCAATACGGAGCAACGGTGCAACACATACACCCCAAACAAGATATAACAATAATCTGTCCAGAACAGCAACTAGGCATTTTGCAAGCATCATGAACATATGTTACAACACCACAACATGAAAACAAAAGGCATGGACATGATGTATAGGTAAAGCATGACAAAACGTGAACACTAAGATAACTCCAGAAACCACTAGAACATGCTCAAAAGGACATGGCAAGATTGCAAATAATAACAGTTTCACAGACCTGGCAGAAATCACTGGACATGGCAGAAATAACATCAGGTTGCAATGTTTAGAGCTATCAAAGAACATGTTACATCTAGATATCATGGCAAACCAAAGCATGGCATGCTAGTACTGAGGACAAAAAACAAAACTACCTTACTGATCTAATACCAAAGATCAACAGAAAAGATGGTAGCACCCATGCAAACATGGCAAATGATATGACAGATTCAGACTTGGTTAAAATAACAGTACATGGCAGAAACAACGATAAGTAGGCATGTTGGTGAGCTTGAAACACTCACCACAGAGAATTTCATGGCATGTGAAGTCAACCAACAGTAAGATGGCATAATTATGAAGCTAAGAATGGCAAGATCATAGTACATAGGGTGCATGGATCACTAGCAAAGCTCATGACAACAATGAACTTCATGTTAACAGGCTGACAGCAATATTATTTAGCAACTTGGGATCATGATAACATCAAGCTATGGCAGGTTATAAATGCAACCAAGGGCATGGATGGATATAGCATAACATGTGCAACAAAACATTCTTAGTGAACATCTCCATATTATGCATAGAACTCATGGTAGCAACAGGTTTATGTAGCAACAAAATATAACAGACTCAGACTTTGCAGAAAACACTAAGTCACAGAAATCAGCAACATCACGGAGGCTATTTTGCATGCTTGTGCTAGTCACCACATAGATTACAAAAATACAAGTCAAGAACCCATGTAAAGAAGGCATGATGTAGTTCAAAACACATGTAGAGCTCCGGCTCATAGGATGCACACACAAAATGCAATGAAAAAGACAAATCACCAAGTTCTGATAACAGACAGCAGGTAACATCATATAGCACCCTTGCAACGATGATTTGGGCATCAAGATGATCTCAAACAAGCATGGCGTAATGGAACCAAATGAAGAGCATCTCATGGGAAGATTCTTATATATCATACATGCAAAATGGAGCTACGAGCAGAAAGTTATGATAGGCCAAACATGCACACATATTATGAATTTCTGAGGACTTGGCAGTTTTCTGAAAAAATAGACGGACGCCAAAATGCTAAAAGACGCCCAGGGCGTGGGATAGGGGGGCGACTCACCACGGGCCTTGGCCCAAATCGGCTTGAAGAAGCGGGCCGGGCGTTGGAGCTGCTGGGCCTTCGGGGGGGCGCTGGCCCACGCGGGCGAGGCGCTTGTCGTCTCCCTTCCCGAACGGGAACGAGGCCGGCGGCGCCGGCGGCCAACGGCGACGGAGGGCGGCGGTTCTCGGCGATGGGGCGCGGAGGAGGCATGATACGGCGAGGGGAGGCCGGATCCGGGCGTCGGGATCCCATTCCCAACGGTTCCCGGCCGGTCCGGGCGAAGACGAGGCCGGCGGCGGCGATCTCCAAGGCGGCGGGGTCTCTGGTCCACGGGCGAGAGAGCGTCAGGCAGGAAGGAGAAGGGAGCAGGGACGAGAGGCGCGAGGGACTCACCTGGACGGCGATGGCGTAGAGCTCGCCGCCGGTGGCGAGATGGAGGCGGGGCGGCGGGGCCGATGAGGGAGGCGAACGGTGGCGCTTCCGACCCAGCTGACCCGTTGGATGGCGCCAAGTGGCGGAGCTGGAGCGGGCGGCGTAGAAATGGAGGTGGGGGCGGCAGAGATCCCGAGGAGGAGGGGGGATTGGCTGCGGCAGGGGTTAGGGAAAGGGTAGGCTGCCCAAAATGGAAGGAGGGGGGGATTAAATAGGTAGGGGTTAAGGTTAGAGGGTTTTCAGGGGGGGTTTTGGAGCCTCCGATCTCGATCGGACGGTCCGAGACAGGGGGGCTTCGCTGACGGGTTGGAGGGCTGTGTAGAGTGGCTAGGGAGAGAATAGAGGAGAGGCCCGACAGCAGTTTCGGAGACCGAAACGTCCCACAAGTAAACCGGCAACGGTGCCGCTACGAATGACGGTTGGGCTATCAAACGAGCTCCGAATGCGACGAAACTTGACAGGCGGTCTATCTACACTATAATAAGACCGCACGCCAAGTTTCAACCCATTCCGAGAACATTTTTATGCCACTTATAAAATAATATTTCGGAGGTGCCGCGGGTGCGTGCGGGTGTGGTTTGGGCTCAGAACGGACAACGGAGAGAACCGGCGGAACCCGAACGGATGCAAGTTTTGAAAAACATGCAGATGAAATGCAGATGATGACATGGCAAAATGCAACACGCAAGCAAAAGACATGGCAATAACGACGAATAACTGGAGGACACCTGGCGCATCGGATCCGGGGCGTTACAATGCCCCCCTCCCGCCATTTTAGATTGTATTCCAGAGGAAGATAACTGTTCAGATGGGGATTCAGAGGTAGCTGACCACTCCTATTTACCACCTGAGGTGTTTGCTCTAACCTGGCATGCTGATGTTGGTCATATCATGCATATGGTGCCTCGCATTGCTTACATTATACATCTTATATGTCATCAGCATAGTTTAGATTTGCTTTGTGTGAATGCCACCTGTTTGTTTTCTATATCATACTCCCACCATTCCTAAATATTTATCTTTTTAGAGATTTCAACAAGTGACTACATACGGAGCAAAATGAGTGAATCTACACTCTAAAATATGTCTATATACATCCGTATGTGGTAGTGCATTTGAAATCTCTAAAAAGACAAATATTTAGGAACAGAGGGAGTATATGGGAATTATGCAATGCCATCTTCTTTAGCCAGGCATCATATATGTGAATCATGCAATGCCATCCTGTTTAGCCAGTCATCGTATATGTGAATTGTATCGTGCCATATATTTTTTCATAATGTATTCCATTTGTCAACAATGTTTATACATTCATCTACTCTTCCTGTGCAGCAGCCATTTGAGTCGGTCATGGGAAAATCTGCAGTGAAAACAAGGTCTTCTGAGCAGTCAGTGCTACCTGTCGATGTAGATTTCTTGCTGGTTACAGATAGCTCCTCAGAGGAGAATTCAGAGACAGATGACTAGTCGTATCCCCCCCCCCCCCGAGGTGCATACTCTAACTTGGCATGGTTATATTGCTCATATCATGCATATGGTGTCTTGCATTGCCATGCCATCTGCTTAGATTAGACATGCTTTGTGTGAATGCCTCCTGTTTGCTTTCTTTATCAGATATGTGAATTATGCAATGCCATGTTTTTCAGCCAGTTATCATATATGTGAATTATGCACCGCCATGTAGCCAGACATCATATATGTGAGTTATCTCATGCCATTTTTTTCATTACGTATTCCATTTGTCGACAATCTGTGTATATTGAACTACTCTTCATGTGTATCAGCCATTTGAGCCGGTTATGGAAGAATCAGGAGTGAAAACAAGGTCTTTAGAGCAGGCAATGGTACCTGGTGAAGCATATATGTCGATGGTTACAGGGAGCTCCTCAGAGGAGGATTTAGAGACAGATGACCAGTCCTATATCCCACCTGAGGTGTATGCTCTAAGTTGCAATGTTTATATTTCTCATATCATGCATATGGTGTCTTGCATTGCTTAGTTTAGACATCATATGCACAATATTGAATTCCATCTGCTTAGTTTAGAGATCATACATGCGAGTGCCAGCTGCTTAGTATATGAATTAATTATGTCCATTATATCATGCCATCATGTATAGTTAGACAACACGTATGTGAATTATTTCATCCCAACCTATTTTAGAAAGAAATCATATAGTTTTGTCATGTCATCCTGTTTAGATACTCATCATATGTTGAATTATGCCATTATATCATGTTAAGTTATGCATCATATATCTGAAACTGTGTCATGCTATCCTGTTTAGTTAGGCATCATATATGTGAAATTGTGTCATGCTGTCATGTTTGGTTAGACAACATATATGTGAATTACCACATCTATCTGTCATACAATGTGTGTACATTCAATTTCTTTTCTTGTTTATCAGCCATTTGAATTGGAGGGGGTGATGGCAGTATCTAAGGGAGCAAAAACATGTTCTTCACAAAAGACAGTGCTACCCATCGATGCAGATAGAACCATGGTTGTACTGGCCCACAAACTAGCCCCGCCACACATAATCGAGACTCTTCCAGATTGCACACTTACACCATTGTGCAGAGAACCAGCTAGAACCCATCTAACCCCAACCCCAGCGGATAGTAACCCACTTCTAGTTGACAAAGCACCATGTCCACCACAGAGTACCCCCACACAAGCAGTTTGTAAAGCAACTGCAGTGCCCAAAGCACGAAGACCACCACAACGAACCAAACTCCACGTTTAAAGCAGAAGAGCAACTGTTCTTAGGTCAGATTCCGTAGCTATGGTCCATACTCCTTTGCTGTTGCATCACCGTATTTACTCATACCAACTACTTTCGAATTTGAAGGATCCAACTGAGACTCCAATGGCGCATAGGTATGTTTTAAACCTATTTCTTTAACTGGATTGTTGTTCTAACTTCTTGCTCTATGTTGATTTCAGTTTCAGTTGTATAAACAGTTATGTTCTCATGTGATGCACATTACAAGTGTTGCCAATGCTGTGTAGTTTCTCGCACTTATATTCTGCCTATGCTGCTGTGTCTTAAAAATATATGATTTGAACTGTGTCTCTATCTTGATTTGGTAACATAAACTAGAATGATATGGACAATACTATGACCATAGTACATAGATATATGTTTGTTTCATGTTGTTATCCTGTCCACCTTACTACTGAACCGGTTTACCAAAATGAGTTTCGTATACTACATGCCAAACATGTGATGTGTCTGCTTGTTTCTCTTGTAGTATGCGAACAGAATATTGGAGAAGACCACCCCACTATGCAATGGTAGAGAAAGTAATGCAGATAAGGTTCAAGATAGTGAGACATCCCTGTTGGTCTCCAAGAAAGGTGATAAAAATGATCTTGTAGACAGTGAGAAAACCCCACAGTCCTGCGTTGATGTAGTGTTCGAGTTACTGGCCAGTACCGCTGGCACGAGCTCTTCGAACTCGCTGCCTGAATCACTTCGGCTTCTTCACTCTTAGCTAAAAGTTGAAAGGCATCAGTCAGCTGTGCTGCGGCAAGAAGCCGAAGGACTGAGGAAGTCCCTGTAGAATTCAGATGCATACTTTCTTGTGCAACAGCAAGTGCTGGAGGATTTAAGCAAACAAGATAAAGTTAATAAGCTTGCTAAGCATCTTGCCAGCATTATGGGTACCCAGGATATTGTTTCTTGAGCTCTTCTGAAGTGGTTTCCGTTCTGGACTTGTTTTGCTGCGGAGTTTATTTGCACTGGTCGCCAACTTTGACATCCAGTGTATATGATATGCTGCTTTGTTCCCTATATTTGCACTGGTGGCGAACTTTGATGCCCAGTGGATGTAACATGTGTAATAGCCATGATGGCCTAGCATAAGTTGCTTCCTTATTTATTTCCTTGTTGTCTTGTTTATTTGTTTGCTTGTAGTCAGTGCAGTTCTTTTTCCGCGATTTGCTAGTGGCTGCAATAACCTATTTTTCTAAACTAGGCCACAATAACCATGGGCTACATATTTACTGTAGTTACCATGGGCCTCCTACGGGCCATAGAAATAATGGGCCTTCTAAGGGCCATAGAAACAATGGTCCTTCTATGGGCCGTAGCATGAATGGGCCTTGTACGGGCCGTAGGATCGATCGGCCAAACATGGGCCAATAACAGACTGCATTATGGGCCTTAAACGGGCTAGAGTTGGAAGTGTCCGTTCATGGCCGACAATAATGGGCCATTGTTAATCGGTCGTATTTGATGACGCTATGAAAAGGGCCCAACGGATTAACGGGCCGCAAATAGGCCGATTGTAAGCACGGGCTGAATTTGGCCCATACGCAGGAAAGGCCAGTAACGGGCCATAAGTAACCGAATGCTGGAAATGAGCCCAAGAATAAATGGGCCCTGAGAAGGCCGAATGATAACACGGGTTGGAAATGGCCCAATGGAATAATGGGCCGTTAATGGGTATAAAGCAGTACACTGTTCATTGCGGGCCAGATTCACCATGGGTCGTTAATGGGCCAAGAGTTACAAATGGCCTCGTATGGGCCGGAAGACATCATGGGCCATACATGGGCTAAAGTTACAATGGGCTGGAATCATATTGGACGGCCCAGATGAAGCTACTGGGATTAATTCCGATAGGCCGTAATGGGCCGTGAGTTAGCGGGCCGTAAATGGGCTATATACGAATAGGCCGTTAACAGGCTTTTCGTGGGCCGGCCCATTACCTTTTGACCAAGTCAAACGGGTTGGCCTTTTTACCGGAATGGGTCTCTGTTTGGCCGTGCCACATGTCGACGTATCATAGGCGCCTCCTATCCAATGAATGCATGACATCTGTCCCAACGGTGAGCCAACACGTGTTTCCTCCGGCCAATGAGAATTTTACACATGGAAAATCCTCATTGGTCCGGGCTGTTAGCGGTTTATCGGATCCAAAACCGGACCCGATATCTTAACGGCGACCCATTACAGTGGATGCCACGTGTCGGTCACCCTTGATGAAAGTACTTCTATGACGCGCGATTTATCATCATGGAAGTGGACACTTCCGTGATGATAATTTTGGTAATGTCATGGAACACTTCTACGACAGCACGGGTATGACTATCTTGATTGTGTCATAAAATCATCATGGATGTACATGCATGACAGACAACGTGACCTACTGTGACAAACACGTATCATCATGGAAGTGTATATTTTGTAGTGAGAGGCCATTGCCGCTGGATGAACAGGACCCCGATCGAGCCGGTTGGGGGTGGATGAACAGGACCCCATGGAGGGCTGGATGAATAGGACCCCGTGGAGGGCTGGTTGAATAGTAGCCGGTGGAGGGCTGGATGAACAATAGCCCGTGGAGGGGTGGTTGAATAGGACCCCATGGAGAGGGCTGGTTGAACAGTAGCCGGTGGAGGAGCGGTGGAGGCTGGATGAACAGGAGCCCGTGGATGAACAGGAGCCCGTGGATGAACAGTGGCTGGTGGAGGTAGGAGGGGAGACGCCGTGGATGAACAGTTGTAGGTGGAGGCTGGAGGAGGTCGACGGTGGATGAACAGTAGCCCGTGGAGGCAGTCGACGATGGAGATGAACAGTAGCCCGTGGAGTCCCGTTTTGCGGTACGCCACACCCCTCCGATGAACAGGACCCCCGTTTCGACCGTAGCACTCCAACACAAGTCCATTTCCTCCGTTTTGCGGTACGCCACATCCCTCCCGATCAACAGGACCCCGTTTCGATCGTAGGAGGTCCAAGAGAAGTCTGTTTCCTCCATTTTGCGGTACGCCAGACCCCTCGCGATGAACAGTTTCCCGTTTTGACCATGGTCGGTCGAATACAAGGCCATTTCCTCCGTTCTGTGGTACGCCGGGCCTCGTTTCGATCGGCTATTCCGTCCATGCCGGTTGGCTCTCAATGAACACGACGATGCAGTTTCTCCATTCTGACCCAGCCATGTACACAAGCCCTGGCCGTATGTATGCGCGAGTAGGTGTTCGAGACCCTGCCCGTATGTATGTACGTGGACGTATTTTTTGGCGTGTCGCTGTATGTACGTGTACACGGTTTAGACGGGACAGCCTGAACTGCTACGTGGGGGGCTCTACTATGACATGTGCCGCTACTTACTCGGCCACGGTTCATCATTGCAGAGCGACCGATCGACCAGTATGTACCTACACGTTCACGACAAGACAGACAACAATACATACGCTTCGACCGGGTGGGTCCCAGCTGTCAGGGAGGATAAGGACGCGTGTGAAGATATAGCTGTTGGGTCCCAGTTGTCAGGGGGAATCATTTTTTTGCTCGTAATAAGGACGCACTTCCGTGCGTGCGAAGAGGTAGCTGGTGGGTCCCAGCAGTCAGGGGGAAAACATTTTTTCGCGAAATACGGTGGCCCATCCGGTGGGTCCCTGCTGTCAGGTGGAGGAATCATTATTTTGCACGTAATAAGGAGGCATTTCCTTGTGTGCGGTCGTGGACCCAGTTGCAGCCTCTCCATGTACAGTCCACTTCCGATGGATATCGTTCTTTGACCACGTTGACCACGCCACGCCGAGAGCACCAGGGCGGTGGACGACGGTGAGGCCTAGGAAGGGGACGACGCGGAGCCAGGGGAAGACGCGGTAGTGGATGCCCACGTGGAGAGGATTACGAGGATTCACTGGTTCGGCTGCGGTGTGAGGCTGCCGTCACCACAGACGGATGGCCTGGCCAGCGGTGGGAGTTGTAGGGGGCGGTGAGGCCTCTGCGACAGCACAACCGGCCATGGGAGGCAGGAGCAGGCGGCACGACCGGTGCTGGTTTGGGTGGCTGGAGCGAGAAAACCAGAGGTTGAAGAAGCACTACGACCGTTGGATGGACAAAGCCCTCCGTCCCCGTCAACTTAGTAGGCCCACAAGTCAGCCTCCCACTATGGTGTTTCCCAGCTAGCAGGGGGAGTATTCATTTTTTTTGTTGACCACGCCGTGCCGAGTGCATCCAAGGTGGTGGACGAGGGCGAGGCCCCGGACATCAATGAGCCGGAGATGGGAAGACGCAGGAGTGGAGTCACAGACGGAAAGGTGTACGTGGGTTAACTGGTTCTAGTGCAGTGTGGTTTGGCAGTCGGTGGAGAAGAACAGGAGGTGTGGAGGGGTGGAGGGATGGCCTTGCCGACGGTGGGGTAGCGCTTCACAAGGAATCATGCTAAGCAGAGCTACTAGTAGCAGGAGGTGAGAGCAGGTCGTCCCGGCGGCGCTGGAGGAAGAAGACGAGAGATTGAAGATCGATGCCGGTCGTTGGATGTAAATCCAATGGCTAACGATGTCAGAATCATATGTTGACTAAGTTGACAACGACTTGCGTTGGCTTCAACCTATTGGCCCAGAGTCCAGCCTCCAAAAATGTGGCACATATTCAACCCATTTTTCAGAATTTACAGTCAATTTGATCCTTTTTTTAGAATTACAGTCCATTTGCTGGGCTGGGTGAACAAATAATGCAGCGTCCATGCGGCCCATATATTTTTTAAACTACAACCCATTTTAACTTTCTCGAAATACGCGAATTTGCTCGGCTGGTTGAACAAATAATGTAGCGTCCGCGTGGCCCATTTATTTTTTTCCTAAAAAATTACAGGCCATTTGCACTTTCTCAAAATACACGATTTTGTTGGGCTGATTCTAATTATAATGTTGGGTTGGGCGCAACAATGTTATCAAAAAATAAACAGGGCTGAGCATTTTGTTATAAACATATTTAAATAATAAGTGATTTATTATTACATTGGTCCTTAAATCTTACCAAGCTTTTGTACACAATCACTAGCATTTTCGTTGCCTTAATGTAAAAAAATCCAGGATTTTATTATTAAGAAATTATTTTTATAAGTTAATAAGATGTGGGATATTGTTTTCTTATATATGTAAGTATCTGTTAAATATATGATGACAATAACAATAATATATACTTACATATAAAATAGTTTAAATATATATAATATAGTTAGAAGGGAAATATAAGTTGGACGAGGCGTTCCTATTCTTATATAGAAAAATTGAACACACCTCTGCATTTTGTTCAAAAAAATACATAAGTTGGGATGCCGATGTTTCAGGAAAAATAAAACCTCGGATGGGAGGTCCATAGGTCGGTCGATACATGATGGCCCTCAAGAAAATACAAACCGACATGTCGTGGGCTGCGCATGTTAAAAAAGAAAGGCTAGACGGGGCAGCCCGCAACCCAGCTGATATTTGCTGCCCCAATAATAATAAATGATACCTGCCAGCTCCCTGGCTTCGTTGTAAATTTATCTCCCCTAGTAACTATGTTGAAGCACCTAAAAAAATGTAACTATGTTGACAAACCCATGGCCCCAACGTCAGTATAGCATTAGGAGGAAGTATTTTTTCAGTGAGGCACTTGCTTGCGTACGGCCATAGACCTGGTGAGTCCCGACTGTCCGCCTCTCCACGTACAGTCGTTTCCAGATTCCTCTCGTTTGTTCAGCATGTTCACAATGGCAGACAGCAACGCCGCAGTGAGCGCACAAAGGCGCAGAACGAGATCAAACCACCAGAGGTAGTGCCTTATTTCTACCGAAAATAATGAACTAACTAAGTGGCCAAGTGACACTACCCGACCGCTGCTCCGTCCGGGTTTGATTCCACCTGATGCAGGGAAAATATCTCCAAATTTTTTGCCTCTTCCATTATTGACATGTGGGTCCCCATTGTCATCTACGCACACCTCGTCCAACACTTGCCAAAACTTTGTCCCTCATTTTCTCTGTTTTTCGCACACTCGACATTGTGTGGGTATTTTGAAAATAGCATATCTTTTTGACTGTGCATCATATGAAGATGTGCTATGCATGAATGTTGATCAGCATGGTGTTAACTAGCTGGTAGTTCCATTTTCGACCATGAATAAAACTTCCAACATGATGTTATCCCTGTTTGAAAAGGGCGTGTTAATATAAATGCTCTGCCTCTGAAACTTGCAGTTTCTTATCTGAAACTGAACTTGCAGTTTCTTATCTGAGAATCACATTGTCTACACTTTTATACTCCTATGAAACTACATTTTGAAGTGCAAAAAATAGATCTCTAGAATTCATAAAATACTTCATATGCTCAATACTGCAAATCCGAAGTTCAAAAGACATTCATATCTGAAAGTACTCTCAAAATACACAACACAAAACACAATTCACAACCTGCAAATACTGACAACCCTATGCTCCTCCTGACAATTCACAACCTGCTGACTATTGGTCTGGGGGGGGCAGTCTCCTCCTATTCCTCAGCGGCAGACAGCCGCCCCGTGATACAATGTGAACGGCGAGGGAGAGGATGGCGGGGAAGCGTCGTCGGGCCAACTGCTTTTCTCCTCTTGCAGTTGGGTTCGGTCAACGAAGACTCCACCAGCTCGCTCTGGCATGACACCCTCAGAACCGGCACCCGGTAGATGCTCGATCCTTCAATATCTTGTGGATGCTCCATCTGTGATCGATACTCTCACTACAGCTGCCTCACTATTGGATTCGGTGAATCTGTTTGCTCCATGGCCCAGAGAAGTAGCTCTATGTACTCCGGCATGACTCCCTTTAGGAGTATCACCACCTTTTCGCTCTGTTGCAGATATTTGGCCATGAATGTCGCCGTCACTGCTAGTTGGTCCTTGTTGTCAAACCAAGACTGTATCTCCAACATCCTAGCTAGCTTCACAGGGTCGTCGTCTGCGATCCTCACATATCGGCTGTACTCCTCCATCGATCTACTTCTCCACAGCACCTTCACTCACCGGTGGTGGTTTTTGAATGGAAGAGGAGAGGAGCGGTGCTGGTTTTGGATTAGAACAGGAGAGGAGCGGCGCTGGCTTTCGATTCGAACAGAAGACGAGGGGTGGTGGTTTTGAAATGGAAGGGAGAGGAGCGGGGCTGGATTTAGATTGGAACAGGAGAGGAGCGGCGGTGGTTTAAGAGGAGAGGAGCGGCGCTGGTCTTGGAAGTATTTTTTGTTTTGCGTATTTTGGGTCAAAGTTTGACCATCTATTGAATTTGACAAGCAAAATATGAATGCATGTCACCAAAAATTGTATCATTTGGTTCGTATCTGAATGTACTTTCCAATTATATTATTTTATCAACATATAACATATATTTTATTTTTCAAAAGCATGGTCAATTATGACCCAGAATAAAAGGGAGACTAGTTAATGTGGGGTCGCTTTCTTAATTGAAGGGTAAATTGATTTTGATTTTGATACAGTCACAACGCGCCGGCCCTCTCGTCCAATCCTAAATCGTTGCCGCACACTCCTCTCCCTCTTCTCCATTGCAAAACCACCTCCTCTCCTCTCCATCATCTCCATTCCAAAACCATCGTCTCGCCTCTTTCTCTCTTCTCCATTGCAAAACCACCCCCTCTCCTCTCCATCTTCTCCATTGCAAAACCACCATCTCGCCTCTCCGTCTTCTCTATTGCAAGACCACCGTATCTCCTCCCATCTTCTAAAGCTAGCACCGGACCTCTCAGAAGGACATCTATGGAGTGGATGCAGCAGCGAATCGGGCAGATCGCCGGCGGCGACCAGGCAAAGTTAGCCAGGTTGAAGGAGAACCTTACTTGGTTTGACAATGTGTGGGAGATTTTGAGGACGATGAGGGCCATGTGGCAATGTATGCGAAAGAGCGAGACGGCGGTGATGTACTCCTTGGCGGCAGTCACGCCGCAGTCCTTCGAGTTCATCGAGTATCTCCTCTGGGCGATGGAGCAGACAGATTCGCCCGAGGCAAAAGTCAGGCGGAGGTGGTGGGCGTACAGGTCGAAGGTCGAGCATCCAGAGGATAATGAATTGATCGAGTACAGTGTGCCGTTCGTGAGGGTGAAGAGCCAGCCGGAGCCACATGAGTATTCGTTCTCCCACCGCAAGAGGAGGCCGGATGGTGCGACGTCGCTTCCTCACCATTCTCCACGGTTCCCTCGACGCTCGCCTCATTTTAACGGCGGCGGTAGGGTTTAAGGTAAGCTTCGCACTAACCTAATCTTCCATCTGCTCATGCTTACAATCGGTGTGATGGCTAATGAAAATCATGGTTACAATCAGTCTCCGAGTACTACGCCAATCACCCTAAAATAGCTCTGGACCTTTGGGTCAAAGTTGTGACACTGTGTACAAATAAAGAAAAATAGATTGATGCTTCTTTCAGAAAAGAGTACTCCCTAGAAAACTACCAATATATAAGCTACTAGTATTTGGTTAGAGGATTTGCTACAGAGAAAGATCCGTCCACAGGGAGCGCCACACATCCCACTGGTGGTGGTGGATGCCAATGCGTGCATGGAGCATGGTTGGTGTCAGTAATTTTTACTTGGCACACCTCGCACTCTGCATATATGCCGGTTCCATCCGTACATTTGTGCAGTTCCACCAAAATGCAGCTGAATAACCCTTTTTGCACAGATAATGAAAAAGCGTGATTACATTATAGTGGCACTAGTTGATGAAACATACACTAATAAATAGAACAAAATATTGCGATAGTATCATAGTATGCCATGTTGCGAGGGCGAGATGGGCCCTGCGACGCCTCACACGGTAGGCCTCATACTGGAAATCGACCCAAGTCTCCCCGATACACCTTCTGCCAGTGAGGAACATCAGTGTACAACGGTAGTACAAGGAGGGGCCTTGAGACATTCCAATCTCTATTTTTGTGCAGATCAACTAAATTAAGCACCCCAGTTTGCAGAAACGCCTAAACATTAACAATGGGACTAGTTGATGAAACATATACTAACAAAGGGAAGCACTTTCTTTATCCACATTGGAAATGAAATGATAGAGAGGACACTCGCTCTATTTTAACTGTATTATTACTTCATTTTATTAGTGGCACTAGGTTCGAGCAGGTGGCAAACGAGGTGTACCGTGCGTCGCAAGGATGGAGGCCGGGGGTGTTTAGACCGGGATGCTGAAGCTGGCTCTTTCATTCCCTATCTTCCCCCTGATGTTTCTGTGGTAGCATTTGGGTTGTAATCCAAACTTGGTCGAGCTGGTGCTGCATCCCCCTACCTGCCTAGCTTATGTGGTGAACTTGTCTCCTGCTAGTACTCAGTCTATTCTAGTAGTAGTTGCATAACTGCCCGTTTACACCGAGATGTTGTCGTGTAATGGTTCTGTATGGTTGGGTTTCTTTAAAGAAATCGGAGGAAACCCCCTCTTTCGATATATAAAAAAATCAATGGCACTAGCGATGCCAAAACATTGCCTCAAATTAATAGTGCCACTAGATTAAGGTGCAAAATAATAACATTACTGCTTTACCATGGCAGTGCTAAAACAGTAGCACAAGAGCAGACTCAACATGCAGGATCTTTGGCAAACGATCAGTCCAAAAAGGGACATACCTCGTGATGGGAACCATATCTGTAGTCAACGCCATCGTAGAAGGGATGACACCAGTCACCAACATGGATGATTCAATTCATGGGAGCTTTTGGTGCAGTTCACCTAAAATGAAGCAATGTCCCATGAGCTAGCAGCTTCTTCTTCATTTTTAAGAAAAGGGCTCTAGCCCCGGTTCCATTTCCATCAGAAAACAAAACCCACAGAGCTTCTTCTTCATTAGTTTCAATAAAATTGAGCAACATGAAGGTTGGTTGTGAAGCTCGTGGAATGTTCAACTATAATTTGGATATCATTTGTGAAGTTCAACTAAGGTCAAGCGTGAAATGTATATCTATGTTTGCACAAAAAAGGTGGAAAGGAGGGTGACTAACAAGTGATGAAACATACATCAAATGAAAAGAAGCATGTTCCTTATCTGAATGGCAATCCTAAAAGGACAGTAGCAATTTCTAAAGCAGCAACATTGCTAGATATTAGTGTGGGCATTATGATTAACTATGACAGCCGTTAAATATGACATTTACTTTAATGGTGACATTGCTTCATTTTACCAGCAACATTACATTAACAGCTGCTACAGAGTTGGTATTTGGGCACGGGAGAGTAGGCAGACCAGGACAGTTGCATTTCTAACGAAAAGAAGCAACTTATCTTAATGGGAAATTTAGCAGGACATGAAAAACAGTGCCATTGATTCATATTACATAAGAGTGGCTCGGGGCAACAAACATCAGAACCGGATATCTGTGTTGGTCCCATTTTTGTTCGGTATAGCCACCTTATACTGTGTGAGCCTAGCAAATCTAGTGCTGGACATACTCTGTTTACTTGTCCCCCAGTCCCCACTTTCTTGCCATTTTCAACTAATAGGTCGGGTTTATATTGAGTTTGTACTGCGTTTCCCTTTATTTCCCTATTAGACCAAGAGACCAGTTGGATAGCCAGTCTCTGCTACTTTTCGCCCCCATTATTTCCTCTTTCGACCAGGTCCTAGATTCAGGTAACAAATCTTCCCCCACCCCCACCCCATTTCTTCCTTGTTTGAACCAAGTAGTACTAGATTCGAGTGCATGAACTAGTTTTACCTCTTAATAGTAAAAATTTAGGTGGCTTTCGAACAGCCAATCGATCCTATCTACGAGGGGGCCTAAGAAATAGTAAAAGATACAAATGCAGCGACGTCAGGAGCTCGGGAAGTAGAGCAAGGCCGGTTTCGAAGGAAGTTATACCTGAGGGTTGCCGGGATGTCGCTAGGTGGGCGGCGGGAGGCCGGATCTGCCCACACCGCGGCAGCAAGGAAGAAGGGGTCAGAGGCCCTCCCTAGCCGGCGGTGCATGGGAGAGAACGGCAAGGCACGTTGATCAGGACACGCCGGCAGTGGGTAAGAGCCATCGCCGAGGACGACCTTCTCACCTTCCCCGGCGGAGAGGATCCGGCTGGATCTGTGACCAGCGGTGAGCAGAGAGAGAGTGTGGTCACCGCTGTCGTGTTTAGATCTGGGGAGGACAAGACAGTGTGAAGAGAGCAACACTAGCAAGCAAGCGCGGAGGCTCCTGCCTATACAGTGGAGTACTTTTCTTTTGCCTACCAGAGCCGGCTTGACCTCGTCAATGACTGTCAAGAAGTCTTCATGCACGTGCCCCGGAGGCGCAGTTGTCGTCATTTTGATCTGAAGGACCGGATCATAACATTATAACATGAAAAAATGCCATATGACAAGAAACCATAACCTCACTGCCCCAAGGAGACAACATGAATCCCGACGGACAGACTAGATGAGGATGAAAGCTCAAATTAAAGATAAACTCGTAGAAAAGGGGTCCATCGATAGATGTCCTAATTAACATAGCCGGCTTGACCTAGATGGCAGCCGAGTAGTCTTCGTGCATGTGCCCCCAATGACCAGCGCCTTGGAGGAACTCAGTTGTCGCTGATTAACCCTCGCAATGATCAAAAGCACATGACACCTAATATTGCGAGATGACAAGAAACCTTTTTTTAGATTTCTCATCAGAACTACAGCCCTGTACAACATAGCCTGCACGATATGTGGACGATAGCCAATCCAGCCGTGTCTGCTGGAGTCTGGTCACATACATGGACGAATTGATCTTCTGTGTCATGAAGGGATCGTCCAGGCACCAACGGTTGTACAACACTGCTCCAGTAATAGCGCTCGTCTCTCTCTTCTATTAACTCACCCGACTTGCGGGGCCGCGGAGTGTGCCTATGGTCGGTTCTCAATTGTGGTCCTACATGTGTGTGCAAATGCAATATGACGCGTGTTCCATTCGGAGAGCGGCGTGCCAGACAGACCGACCGTCTGGGGTGCGACGCAAATGCGACGGGCGTGCTATATACTCCGTACATGTGTAACACCGTTTTCTTGAGGCTTTGATCCATGGCGCAAGCCATGGATACAAAATTATACTCTACTATTTAAAAGTCGAGGGCGGGGCTTTTCTCGCGTGGTAGGTAGGGCAGTTCTGCCTAGTCGGTTCGATAGAGACGCAAGAAGATGAGGGAGTAGGCAGCTGCAAATGTAGGGCTTTGTGATTTGACAGCGAGTTACTACTGGATAGGTGAGGCCGTGTGATTTGACTTGCAATTATAATTTTAACTGCGGCGCTACAACCGGCGTGAGTCTCCTAATTCCTGACCACCTCCATGGTATACAGGTGCCTCTCCCAATGCTCCACCATGTAGAGGCTGGCTCTTGCTTGAGAGCCCACTCCACCACTTTTTCCTTGCCTCTCTCCTCCACAAATGCAAAAATGTCATCTAAGCGGGCTTATAGCCCACTATTGTACTTGCTAGTACAGGTGCTAAGCCTGCGATATAGGCATAAAGTCTGATGTGGCAAGTTAATTAAGAAGAGAGAGACTAGTTTGTTGACCCCAGGAAGAAACGATGCTAAGCGCGTGTACCTAGGTGAAAAGACAATTTTGAGTCTATAGCTAATTAAATGAAGCAAGCTTAGCAACAAAAAACTAAGCACCTATGCATTGGGGACTTGAGTTGCTAAGCCATTTAATGCCCTTAGCACCTCATCTAAGCACCATTTCATTTGAAGAGGTCACTCCTTGGCAAATGCAATAAATACTACGAAGAAAGAGATAGAGAGAAGTAAAAGAAAATACTCTTACAGCCAAACTTATAGCTAACCTTGTTGTATGAGTGACTAAGTGATGACTATGTATGACATGCCAACATCAGATAGCCTAACGCACCATGTTAAATCTCCAAGGGCGCGAGCGAGGCGACGGTCGTGGTAGGCGCGACCATGATACGGGCTGCTGGCAGCCCTTGGATCTGAGATCGAACGGCCGCATGCTAAGTTGCTGAAAATTTGCAGAATAAGCTTCCAGGATAGGATATTCACCCATAGGTCTAGAATCACGCCATGCAACCGTTCGATCTCAGATCCAAGGGCTCTCGGAAGCCCGTATCATGTGAGGGTGGAAAGCTTCGTACACCTGTAATTTCCCCGACGCTTGACATGGAATCGAAAGCCATTTAATTGGGCATCGAGTAGACATGACATCTAATTGGGGCCCCGTAGTACTGTGCATGAATCCATTTATCCACCAGGCAAGCCACTACCCTGCCGTTCACACGCCCCACTCAACATTTTTACAATCAAAAAACCGCTAGCAATTCGCTCCTACTGTTCCCCGGACGTCCTTTAACATTACGGTAGTTCGCTCCTAGTCATACCGTCCTTCCACATTACGACAGTTCCACGAATCCTAACCCTCCCCCAAATCCATGTTGTCCCAAATCTCCATGATCGGCAGTGAGTACAAGGTTAGAACCATCACCGGCGATGAGTTCGATGTCATCTACACTCGTTCTTCCGCGACGGTGAAAGGATGCCTTGCTCGCTTCAGACGCATGTTTGAAAAGTCAAATGATGAGTGGGTCGCTGGGCTAGATGTTGAGTACACCACAACCCTGGACATAGAGAAGAATCTAAAGGAGGAAGAGAAGATGAAGCCCGCTGTGATCTGATACGTCCATTTTGCATCATGCTTTTATATCGATATTTATTGCATTATGGGCTGTTATTACACGTTATGTCACAATACTGATGCCTATTCTCTCTTATTTTACAAGGTTTACATGAAGAGGGAGAATGCTGGCAGCTGGAATTCTGGGTTGGAAAAGGAGCAAATATTAGAGATCTATTCTGCACAACTTCAAAAGTCCTGAAACTCCACATATAAATATACTATCTTGGACATCTTTTATGATTGGGAGCACTCATTAAAATATGACATGCTAAAGAGTTAATGTTGGACAAGGAAGACAGCGTAATGGGTTATGTTTTCTTATATCCAGAATAAAGTATATTGTCATGGATCATCCAACATGTTGAGCTTGCCTTTCCCTCTCATGCTAGCCAAATTCTTTGCACCAATTAGAGATACTGCTTGTGCTTCCGAATACCCTTAAAACCAGTTTTGCCATGAGTGTCCACCATATCTACCTATGGATTGAGTAAGATCCTTCAAGAAAGTTGTCATGCTGCATGCAATAAAAATTGCTCTCTAAATATGTGTGATTCATTAGTGTGGAGAAAATAAACTTTATACGATCTTGTGATATGGAAGTAATAAAAGCGACGGACTGCATAATAAAGGTCCATATCACAAGTGGAAATATAAAGTGATGTTCTTTTGCATTAAGATTTTGTGCATCCAACCATAAAAGCACATGAAAACCTCTGCTTCCCTCTGTGAAGGGCCTATCTTTTACTTTTGACTTTTACCTTATAGAAGAGTCATGGTGATCTTCACATTTCCTTTTTACATTTTATCCTTTGGCAAGCGCCTTGTTTTGGAAAGATCCTGATATATATATCCAATTGGATGTAAGTTAGCATGAATTATTATTGTTGACATTACCCTTGAGGTAAAAGATTGGGAGGTAACACTATAAGCCCCTATCTTTCTCTGTGTCCAATTAAAACTCCATACCCATAAGTGTTGCGTGAGTGTTAGCAATTGTGAAAGATTAAATGATAGTTGAGTATCTGGACTTGCTGAAAAGCTCTTATATTGACTCTTTCCGATGTTATGATAAATTGCAATTGCTTCAATGACCGAGATCATAGTGTGTTAGTTCTCAATGAAGTTTCCGATTCATACATGACATTGTGAATAGATTATTACTTGAGCATAAGAAATCATATGACAATATCCATATATGTTGCTGTTATAAGAATTATCATGATGCCCTCATGTCCGTATTTTATTTTATAGACACCTCTATCTCTAAACATGTAGACATATTTATCGTTATCGGCTTCCGCTTGATGACAAGCGAGGTCTAAGCTTGGGGGAGTTGATACGTCCATTTTGCATCATGCTTTTCTATCGATATTTATTGCATTATGGGCTGTTATTACACATTATGTCACAATACTTATGCCTATTTTCTCTTATTTTACAAGGTTTACATGAAGAGGGAGAATGCCGGCAGCTGGAATTCTGGGCTGAAAAGGAGCAAATATTAGAGACCTATTCTGCACAACTCCAAAAGTCCTGAAACTCCACTAAAGTTATTTTTGGAATTAATAAAAAATACTGAGCAAAGAAAGTACCAGAGGGGGGCCACCACCATCCACGAGGGTGGGGGGCGCGCCCCCTGCCTCATGGGCCCCCTGGCAGGCCTTCGGTGCCCATCTTCTGCTATATGAAGTCTTTTACCCTGAAAAATCATAAGCAAGCTTTCGGGAAGAAACTCCGCCGCCACGAGGCGGAACCTTGGCGGAACCAATCTAGGGCTGCGGCAGAGCTGTTCTGCAGGGGAAACTTCCCTCCGGGAGGGGGAAATCATCACCATCGTCATCACCAATGATCCTCTCATCGGGAGGGGGTCAATCTTCATCAACATCTTCACCAGCACCATCTCCTCTAAAACCCTAGTCCATCTCTTGTATCCAATGTTTGTCCCAAAGCCTCAGATTGGTACCTGTGGGTTGCTAGTAGTGTTGATTACTCCTTGTAGTTGATGCTAGTTGGTTTATTTGGTGGAATATCATATGTTTAGATCCTTTATGCATATTAATACCCCTCTGATTATGAACATGAATATGATTTGTGAGTAGTAACGTTTGTTCCTGGGGACATGGGAGAAGTCTTGCTATAAGTAGTCATGTGAATTTGGTATTCGTTCGATATTTTGATGAGATGTATGTTGTCTCTCCTCTAGTGGTGTTATGTGAACGTCGACTACATGACACTTCACCATTGTTTAGGCCTAGAGGAAGGCATTGGGAAGTAATAAGTAGATGATGGGTTGCTAGAGTGACAGATGCTTAAACCCTAGTTTATGAGTTGCTTCGTAAGGGGCTGATTTGGATCCATATGTTTCATGCTATGGTTAGGTTTACCTTAATACTTCTTTTGTAGTTGCGGATGCTTGCAATAGAGGTTGATCATAAGTGGGACACTTGTCCAAGAAAGGGCAGTAACCAAGCATCGGTCCACCCACATACCAAATTATCAAAGTAACGAATGCGAATCATATGAGCGTGATGAGAACTAGCTTGACGATAATTCCCATGTGTCCTCGGGAGCGTTTTCCTTCATATAAGAGTTTGTCCAGGCTTGTCTTTTGCTACAAAAAGTATTGGCCCATCTTGCCGCAACTTATTTACTTTCATTACTTGTTGCCCGCTACAAATTACCTTATCACAAAACTATCTGTTACCGATAATTTCAGTGCTTGCAGAGAATACCTTACTGAAAACTGCTTGTCATTTCCTTCTGCTCCTCATTGGGTTCGACACTCTTACTTATCAAAAGGACTATGATAGATCCCCTATACTTGTGGGTCATCAAGACTCTTTTCTGGTGCCATTGCCGGGGAGTGAAGCGCCTTTGGTAGGTGGAATTTGGTAAGGAAAAATTTATATAGTGTGCTGAAATTTACTGTCACTTGTTACTATGGAAAGTAATCCTTTGAGGGGCTTGTTCGGGGTATCTTCACCCCAACCTGTAGAGCAAAGAGTTGCTCCTCAACCTACTGAACCTACTGAAAATGTTTACTTTGAAATTCCTTCGGGTATGATAGAGAAACTGCTAGCTAATCCTTTCACACGTGATGGGACATTACATCCCGATTTGCACCTAATCTATGTGGATGAAGTTTGTGGATTATTTAAGCTTGCAGGTATGCCCGAGGATGTTCTCAAGAAGAAGGTCCTCCCTTTATATTTTAAGGGAAATGCATTTACATGCTTTAGGCTATGTGATGATATGGGATCATGGAACTACAACCGATTGAAATTGGAATTTCATCAGAAGTTTTATCCTATGCATCTTGTTCATCGTGATCGTAATTATATATATAATTTTTGGCCTCGCGAAGGAGAAAGCATCGCTCAAGCTTGGGGGAGGCTTAAGTCAATGTTATATTCATGCCCCAATCATGAGCTCTCAAGAGAAATTATTATTCAAAATTTTTATGCTCGGCTTTCTCTCAGTAATCGCTTCATGTTCGATACTTCTTGTACTGGCTCTTTTATGATGAAGACTATTGAATTAAATGGGATTTATTGGAAAGAATTAAACACAACTCTGAAGATTGGGATCTCGATGAAGGTAAGGAGTCAGGTATAACACCTAAGTTTGATTGTGTTAAATCTTTTATGGATACCGATGTTTTCCGTGAATTTAGCACTAAATATGGACTTGACTATGAGATAGTAGCTTCTTTTTGTGAATCCTTTGCTACTCATGTTGGTCTCCCTAAGGAGAAGTGGTTTAAATATAATCCTCCCATTGAAGTAAAGGTAGTTGCACCTATTAAAGTTGAAGAAAAGACTATCACTTATAATGATCATGTCGTCCCTACTACTTATATTGAGAAACCACCTTTCCCTGTTAGAATAAAGGATCATGCTAAAGCTTCCACTGTGGTCAACAAAAGTAATATTAGGACACCCAAACCCCCTGAGAAAATTGAAGTTGAACCTAGTATTGCTATGGTTAAAGATCTCTTGGCTGATAATATTGATGGGCATGTTATTTACTTCTACACTGAAGCTGCTAGAATTGCTAGACCTGATACTAAAAATAAACATAGACCTGTTGTAGGCATGCCTGTTATTTCTGTTAAAATAGGAGATAATTGTTATCATGGCTTATGTGATATGGGTGCTAGTGCAAGTGCAATACCTCATTCCTTATACAAAGAAATTATGCATGATATTGCACCTGCTGAGTTAGAGGAAATTGATGTTACAATTAAGCTTGCCAATAGAGACACTATTCTTGGTTTTCTTGTTCTTGGTTCCCCACAAGATGACTTCTGTCCCATCATATTTGGTAGACCCTTCTTGAATACTGTTAATGCTAGGATAGATTGCAAAAAGGATGTTGTTACTATTGGTTTGGGGGATATGTCTCATGAGTTTAACTTTGCTAAATTTCGTAGACAACCCCGTGATGAGGAATTGCCTAGTAAAGATGAAATTATTGGTCTTGCTTCTATTGCCGTGCCTCCTAATGATCCTTTAGAACAGTATTTCCTAGACCATGAAAATGATATGTTTATGCATGAAAGAAGGGAAATAGATGAAGTATTCTTTAAACAGGGACCTATTTTGAAACACAACTTTCCTGTTGAAATCCTAGGGGATCCTCCTCCACCCAAGGGTGATCCCGTGTTTGAGCTTAAACAATTACATGATACTCTTAAATATGCTTATCCTTATGAAAAGAAGATATATCATGTTATTATTAGTGCTAACCTTTCAGAGCATGAAGAAAAGAAATTATTGAAAACTCTGAAGAAGCACCATGCTGCTATTGGATATACTCTTGATGATCTTAAGGGCATTAGTCCCACTCTATGCCAACACAAAGTAAAATTGGAGAAAGACGCTAAACCAGTTGTTGATCACCAACGACGGTTAAATCCTAAGATGAAAGAAGTGGTAAGGAAAGAAATACTAAAGCTTCTGGAGGTAGGTATAATTTATTCCGTTGCTGATAGTCAGTGGGTAAGTCCTGTCCATTGTGTCCCTAAGAAGGGAGGTATTACCGTTGTTCCTAATGATAAAGATGAATTGATCCCACAAAGAATTATTACATGTTATAGAATGGTAATTGATTTCCGCAAACATATGCATTTTTTCTTTCTAGATGGTTATTCTGGTTTCTCTCAAATACCTGCGTCAAAAGAGGATCAAGAAAAGACCACTTTTACTTGCCCTTTCGGTACCTTTGCTTATAGACGTATGCCTTTTGGTTTATGTAACGCACCTGCTACCTTTCAAAGATGAAGGATGGCTATATTCTCTGATTTTTGTGAAAATATTGTTGATGTTTTCATGGATGATTTCTCCGTATATGGAACTTCTTTTGATGATTGCTTGAGCAACCTTGATCGAGTTTTGCAGAGATGTGAAGAAACTAACCTTGTCTTGAATTGGGAGAAGTGCCACTTTATGGTTAATGAAGGTATTGTCTTAGGGCATAAAATTTCTGAAAGAGGTATTGAAGTTGACAAAGCTAAAGTTGATGCTATTGAAACGATGCCGTGTCCCAAGGACATTAAAGGTATAAGAAGTTTCCTTGGTCATGCCGGTTTTTATAGGAGGTTCATTAAGGACTTCTCTAAAATCTCCAGGCCTCTGACTAATCTCTTACAAAAAGATATTCCTTTTGTCTTTGATGATGATTGTGTAGAAGCATTTGAAATACTTAAGAAAGCTTTGATGTCTGCACCTATTGCTTAGCCACCCGATTGGAATTTACCCTTTGAAATTATGTGTGATGCTAGCGATTATGCTGTAGGTGCTGTTCTAGGACAAAGAGTTGATAAGAAATTAAATGTTATCCAATATGCTAGTAAAACTCTAGACAATGCCCAGAGAAATTATGCTACTACTGAAAAAGAATTTTTAGCAGTTGTATTTGCTTGTGATAAGTTCAGACCTTATATTGTTGATTCTAAAGTAACTGTTCACACTAATCATGCTGCTATTAAATACCTTATGGAAAAGAAAGATGCTAAACCTAGACTTATTAGATGGGTTCTCTTGCTACAAGAATTTGATTTGCATATTATTGATAGAAAGGGAGCTGAGAACCCCGTTGCAGACAACTTGTCTAGGTTAGAGGATGTTCTTGATGATCTACTACCTATTGATGATAGCTTTCCTGATGAACAATTAGCTGTCATAAATGCTTCTCGCACTGCTCCATGGTATGCTGATTATGCTAATTATATTGTTGCTAAATTTATACCACCTAGTTTCACATACCAGCAAAAGAAAAAGTTTTTCTATGATTTAAGACATTACTTCCGGGATGACCACACCTTTATAAAGAAGGAGTAGATGGTGTTATTAGACGTTGTATACCCGAGCAAGAACAGGAACAGATCCTACGCAAGTGTCACTCCGAAGCTTATGGAGGACACCACGCTGGAGATAGAACTGCACATAAGGTATTGCTATCCGGTTTTTATTGGCCTACTCTCTTCAAAGATGCCCGTAAGTTTGTCTTATCTTGTGATGAATGTCAAAGAATTGGTAATATTACTAGACGTCCAGAAATGCCTATGAATTATTCACTCGTTATTGAACCATTTGATGTTTGGGGCTTTGATTTTATGGGACCGTTTCCTTCCTCTAATGGGTATACACATATTTTAGTTGATGTTGGTTACGTTACTAAGTGGGTAGAAGCTATTCCAACTAGTAGTGCCGATCATAACACCTCTATTAAGATGCTTAAAGAAGTTATTTTTCCGAGTTTTGGAGTCCCTAGATATTTAATGACTGATGGTGGTTCACATTTTATTCATGGTGCTTTTCGTAAAATGCTTGCTAAGTATGATGTTAATCATAGAATTTCATCCCCATATCACCCACAGTCTAGTGGTCAAGTAGAATTGAGTAATAGAGAGCTTAAATTAATTTTGCAAAAGACTGTTAATAGATCTTGAAAGAATTGGTCCAAGAAACTTGATGATGCATTATGGGCCTACTGCATATAAAAATCCTATGGCTATGTCTCTGTATAAAATGGTTTATGGAAAAGCATGTCACTTACCTCTCGAACTAGAACATAAGGCATATTGGGCCATTAAAGAGCTCAGTTATGATTTCAAACTTGCCGGTGAGAAGAGGTTATTTGACATTAGCTCACTTGATGAATGGAGAATTCAAGCCTATGAGAATGCCAAACTATTTAAAGAAAAAGTTAAAAGATGGCATGACAAAAGGATACAAAAGCGTGAGTTTAATGTAGGTGATCATGTGTTGCTATTCAACTCTCGTTTGAGATTTTTTGCTGGAAAACTTCTCTCCAAATGGGAAGGTCCTTACGTTATCGAGGAGGTCTATCGTTCCGGTGCCATAAAAATCAACAACTTCGAAGGCACAAATCTGAAGGTGGTGAACGGTGAAAGAATCAAACAATATATCTCAGGTAATCCTATAAAGGTTGAAACTAATGTTATTGAAACCGTAACCCCGGAGAAATACATAAGGGACACTTTCCAGAACGTTTCAGACTCCGAAAAGGAATAGGTATGTGGTACGGTAATTAAACCGACTCCAAAACAGTTCTAATGGCAATTTTTCTCCGTTTTGGAATATTTAAGAAAATAGGAAATTAAGAAGTAGTCTGGGAAGGACACGAGGCGTCCACGAGGGTGGAGGGTGCACCCTACCCCCTGGGCGCGCCCCCTGCCTTGTGGGCACCTCGTGTGCTCTCCGGACTCCGTTTTCTTACACGATACTTCTTTTGGTCGGTAAAAATTCATTATATAATCTCTCGAAGGTTTTGACCACCGAATCACGCAATTATCCTCTGTTTTTGTTTCGAGCTGTTTTTCTGACAGATCTAGATCGCCATGACGTCTCCAAGTGCCCCCAAGGACAACTTCTTCGAGAAGGTCATCAACCCCTACCTCGCGGAAGTGCTACAACATCCTCAAACCATTGAGGTGCATGATGGGGTGCTGCACATCCGTGATGTTGAGGGACCAAGGAGGACCGGAAGCGTGCAGACAAGGCTTGAAGCAACAAGATTTCAAGTGTCAGGAGATGGTGGAGCGTGGACTCGACACCAATCACATAATGATCACGGAGTTCACCAACAACCACAAGCTGGACGCCAAGGACATTGGGGAGGCCATCTTCATGCTTTACGAGAAAATCGAGCACCTCCAAGCCCAGATCTATGACCTGCAAAACCAAAACTGTGAGTATGAATATAGATTCAAGAGGATGAGTTTGGCTGCAGATTTAAGGATCCCGGAGACTCGATCATCCTTCTATTATGGTGAGCCTATGCCTTGGAAGATGGACGACAAGCCTACATCATCAACAACCCCATCACCACCACTTCCGAGGAAGGAGACATAATCACATGGGTATGGGCACTCCCCTTGGCAACTGCCAAGCTTGGGGGAGGTGCCCCGGTATCGTATCACCATCACACTCCTATCTTTACCTTTTTCTTAGTTCGATCATTTTGGTAATATCTTGATCTAGTAGAATAAAGTTTTAGTATGATTTAGTTTTGAGTTTTGCTTTATGATCCTTCTATGTAATCGAGTCCTTCAGCTATATATAATAAAGATTAGTGTTGAGTCAAGGGCTTGATTATCTTGGTATGATCTTGAGGGAAAAGAGAAAGCATAAAAAGAAATAAAGATCGTATGGAGAGTAATGACTTCACATATAAAGAGTATGATGAATAAAAGTTGTTGAGAGTTGACAAACATAGTTTTGGTCATCGTTCCAATTAATAGGAAGTAGTAAAGAAAGAGAGGTTTTCACATATATATATATATATATACTATCTTGGACATCTTTTATGATTGTGAGCACTCATTAAAATATGACATGCTAAAGAGTTAATGTTGGACAAGGAAGACAACATAATGGGTTATGTTTTCTTATATCCGAAATAAAGTATATTGTCATGGATCATCCAACATGTTGATCTTGCCTTTCCCTCTCATGCTAGCCAAATTCTTTGCACCAAGTAGAGATACTACTTGTGCTTCTGAATACCCTTAAAACCAGTTTTGCCATGAGTGTCCACCATATCTACCTATGGATTGAGTAAGATCCTTCAAGTAAGTTGTCATGTTGCATGCACTAAAAATTTCTCTCTAAATATGTATGATTTATTAGTGTGGAGAAAATAAACTTTATACGATCTTGTGATATGGAAGTAATAAAAACGATGGACTGCATAATAAAGGTCCATATCACAAGTGGAAATATAAAGTGACGTTCTTTTGCATTAAGATTTCATGCATCCAACCATAAAAGCACATGAGAACCTCTGCTTCCCTCTGCGAAGGGCCTATCTTTTACTTTTGTCTTTTACCTTATACAAGAGTCATGGTGATCTTCACCTTTCCTTTTTACATTTTATCCTTTGGCAAGCGCATTGTTTTGGAAAGATCCTGATATATATATCCAATTGGATGTAAGTTAGCATGAATTATTATTGTTGACATTACCCTTGAGGTAAAAGGTTGGGGGGCAACACTATAAGCCCCTATCTTTCTCTGTGTCCAATTAAAACTCCATACCCATAAGTATTGCGTGAGTGTTAGCAATTGTGAAAGACTAAATGATAGTTGAGAGTATGTGGACTTGCTGAAAAGCTCTTATATTGACTCTTTCCGATGTTATGATAAATTGCAATTGCTTCAATGACTGAGATCATAGTTTGTTAGTTCTCAATGAAGTTTCTGATTCATACTTGACATTGTGAATAGATTATTACTTGAGCATAAGAAATCATATGACAATATCCATATATGTTGCTGTTACAAGAATGATCATGATGCCCTCATGTCTGTATTTTATTTTATCGACACCTCTATCTCTAAACATGTGGACATATTTATCGTTATCGGCTTCCGCTTGAGGAGAAGCGGTCTAAGCTTGGGGGAGTTGATACGTACATTTTGGATCATGGTTTTATATCGATATTTATTGCATTATCGGCTGTTATTACACGTTATGTCACACTACTTATGCCTATTCTCTCTTATTTTACAAGGTTTACATGAAGAGGGAGAATGCCGGCAGCTGGAATTCTGGGCTAGAAAAGGAGCAAATATTAGAGACATGTTCTGCACAACTCCAAAAGTCCTGAAACTCCACATATAAATATACTATCTTGGACATCTTTTATGATTGGGAGCATTCATTAAAATATGACATGCTAAAGAGTTAATGTTGGACAAGGAAGACAACGTAATGGGTTATGTTTTCTTATATCCGAAATAAAGTATATTGTCATGGATCATCCAACATGTTGAGCTTGCCTTTCTCTCCCATGCTAGCCAAATTCTTTGCACCAAGTAGAGATACTACTTGTGCTTCCGAATACCCTTAAAACCAGTTTTGCCATGAGTGTCCACCATATCTACCTATGGATTGAGTAAGATCCTTCAAGTAAGTTGTCATGTTGCATGCAATAAAAATTGCTCTTTAAATATGTATGATTTATTAGTGTGGAGAAAATAAACTTTATACGATCTTGTGATATGGAAGTAATAAAAGCGATGGACTGCATAATAAAGGTCCATATCACAAGTGGAAATATAAAGTGACATTCTTTTGCATTAAGATTTCGTGCATCCAACCATAAAAGCACATGAGTACCTCTGCTTCCCTCTGCGAAGGGCCTATCTTTTACTTTTGTCTTTTACCTTATACAAGAGTCATGGTGATCTTCACCTTTCCTTTTTACATTTTATCCTTTGGCAAGCGCCTTGTGTTGGAAATATCCTGGTATATGTATGCAATTGGATGTAAGTTAGCATGAATTATTATTGTTGACATTACCCTTGAGGTAAAAGGTTGGGAGGCAACACTATAAGCCCCTATCTTTCTCTGTGTCCAATTAAAACTCCATACCCATAAGTATTGCGTCAGTGTTAGCAATTGTGAAAGACTAAATGATAGTGAGTATGTGGACTTGCTGAAAAGCTCTTATATTGACTCTTTCCGATGTTATGATAAATTGCAATTGCTTCAATGACCGAGATCATAGTTTGTAGTTCTCAATGAAGTTTCTGATTCATACTTGACATTGTGAATAGATTATTAATTGAGCATAAGAAATCATATGACAATATCCATATATGTTATTGTTATAAGAATGATCATGATGCCCTCATGTCCGTATTTTATTTTATCGACACCTCTATCTCTAAACATGTGTACATCTTTATCGTTATCGGCTTCCGCTTGAGGACAAGCAAGGTCTAAGCTTGGGGGAGTTGATACGTCCATTTTGCATCATGCTTTTATATCTATATTTATTGCATTATGGGCTGTTATTACACGTTACGTCACAATACTTATGCCTATTCTCTCTTATTTTACAAGGTTTACGTGAAGAGGGAGAATTCCGGCAGCTGGAATTCTGGGCTGGAAAAGGTGCAAATATTATAGACCTATTCTGCACAACTCCAAAAGTGCTGAAACTCCACGGAAGTTATTTTTGGAATTAATAAAAAATACTGAGCGAAGAAAGTACCGAGGGGGGCCACCACCATCCAAGAGGGTGGGGGCGCGCTCCCTGCCTCATGGGCCCCCTGGCAGGCCTTCGGTGCCCATCTTCTGCTATATGAAGTCTTTTACCCTGGAAAAATCATAAGCAAGCTTTCGGGAAGAAACTCCGCCGCCACGAGGCGGATCCTTGGCGGAACCAATCTAGGGCTGCGGCAGAGCTGTTCTGCCGGGGAAACTTCCCTCCGGGAGGGGGAAATCATCGCCATCGTCATCACCAACGATCCTCTCATCGGGAGGGGGTCAATCTTCATCAATATCTTCACCAGCACCATCTCCTCTAAAACCCTAGTCCATCTCTTGTATCCAATGTTTGTCCCAAAGCCTCAGATTGGTACCTGTCGGTTGCTAGTAGTGTTGATTACTCCTTGTAGTTGATGCTAGTTGGTTTATTTGGTGGAATATCATATGTTTAGATCCTTTATGCATATTAATACCCCTCTGATTATGAACATGAATATGATTTGTGAGTAGTTACGTTTGTTCCTGAGGACATGGGAGAAGTCTTGCTATAAGTAGTCATGTGAATTTGGTATTCGTTTGATATTTTGATGAGATGTATGTGGTCTCTCCTCTAGTGGTGTTATGTGAACGTCGACTACATGACACTTCACCATTGTTTGGGCCTAGAGGAAGGCATTGGGAAGTAATAAGTAGATGATGGGTTGCTAGAGTGACAGAAGCTTAAACCCTAGTTTATGAGTTGCTTCGTAAGGGGCTGATTTGGATCCATATGTTTCATGCTATGGTTAGGTTTACCTTAATACTTCTTTTGTAGTTGCGGATGCTTGCAATAGGGGTTGATCATAAGTGGGATACTTGTCCAAGAAAGGGCAGTACCCAAGCACCAGTCCACCCACATACCAAATTATCATAGTAACGAACGCGAATCATATGAGCGTGATGAAAACTAGCTTGACGATAATTCCCATGTGTCCTCGAGAGCGTTTTCCTTCATATAAGAGTTTGTCCAGGCTTGCCATTTTCTACAAAAAGGATTGGGCCATCTTGCTGCACCTTATTTACTTTCAATACTTGTTGCCCGCTACAAATTACCTTATCACAAAACTATCTCTTACTGATAATTTCATTGCTTGCAGAGAATACCTTACTGAAAACCGCTTGTCATTTCCTTCTGCTCGTTGTTGGGTTCGACACTCTTACTTATCGAAAGGACTACGATTGATCCCCTATACTTGTGGGTCATCATGATCCAGGTTTGCGTGCATAACTTGTGCTTGGTCTACCACATATGCCATGCCGATGTTGAGTGTGAGGAATTTAGGAACTTCCTCGTGGGCGGCCTAGTAAAATCCGTTACTGTAGACTTTACGAACGACATAACAGTCTTGGGTCGGATAGGCCTCGTTGTAGGGGAGCCCTTCAACCTCTAGAAAAATGGGCTGGTGTCCTCCAGTGATCAGCCTTCAATCTGACCATGGCAGGAGCCATGGTTCATCCTTTGTACGGTAAACTGAAGAAACCTTCGCCCAAGTTTCATCGTCATGCATGGTAGTGCAATGTACTATATATAGACCACATCGAGCAAGAGCCAAGTGTGCGGTTCAAGCAAAAAAGTATCGGCCAAGAGGAAGAGGGACAAGGATGAAGTCAAGCACGTCGACGAGGAGTCCGGGTAAGGTGGCAGTGTTGTTGCTCATGGTGGTTCTGATGCAGTGTCTACTGGATTAGTTGCTTAGTTTAATTTCAGGGGTGCTTAGTTTCATTTGAGGGGTGTGTTGTGCTGAGCCCCCAGCAGAACTATGTTATGTTCCTTCTCGTTACTTTAACTCTTCAGTACGTACATAATAGTATTTCTTACAGTTCATCTTTTAGTTGGTATAGTACTACCACTCGTTTCTTCACATTATATACATATAATATATATATGGCCAACATCATATAGCCAACAGTTTAGTTGTCAAAGAATTTCAGGGTGCTTAGTTTTATTTGAGGGGTGTGTTGTGCTGGACACCATTATTGTGACTCAAATCTCTTTTGCCATGTTATAATGACATAAATACCTATGGACCAACATGCCAGCTCTCCCTCTATCTCACTACCGTATAATAAAGTGTGGGGCCTACTTGATCCCAACAATTTTCTTATTTCCTGTAAAATTATTCGCTTGGCTACTCCTAACAAGCGGGGCCACACTTATCATTGTGAGAATCGGCTTATTTTTGTCATATAACATGGATAACGGGTTTGACGTGAAAATAACAAATGTCTAATGGCATTTTTGTGCAAACATATAACAGAATGATGGCATTTTTGAGATATCTAATTGCATTTTTTAGCAAGCATCTCATGGATCGATGGAATTTTTGAG
This sequence comes from Triticum aestivum, assembly GCF_018294505.1. Classification (NCBI taxonomy): domain Eukaryota; kingdom Viridiplantae; phylum Streptophyta; class Magnoliopsida; order Poales; family Poaceae; genus Triticum; species Triticum aestivum. The sequence continues at coordinate 209,845,419 of NC_057799.1, forward strand.
TAGTTGTAACTTCTAATGGAAAAAATGAGTAGTGATACACAACTAGTGGCATAAATAATAAGAATCCAAGAATTAAATAGGTATGCTAATTTCTTTAATATAATTTAGCACCCCATTTAATCACGTACTAGCTTTTTTAATACTACTATATGCATAATTTGGCGACGAGCGCTCTCTATATGTACCACCTTTTTTCTTTAATTTCATCTTGTTAGTTTTGCTCCATGGCGCAATCCATTGATACTACTACTGTACAAAAGTATACATTTTTTAAAAGGCTAGAGGGCGGGGCAGTCTCTCTTGGTCGGTTTCACGAGAGGCGAGGGCCTTTGTGATTTGACGGCTCATTACTGCTGGAAGGCGGGGCCTTGTGATTTGACTGCTCGTATAAATGTTGCCGACGACCTGAGAAGGAGCAAAGAACCGTGTGGTATAGTCAAGTTTTCCACTGGAGTACTAGTACGACGAAGGAGAACGAAACAAGGCAACCTAGTGCCATATGGCGATAAAAATGATCTAATTTTCTAGTCATCAATCCCACGGCGCCGCTCATCGTTAGCATTGTTATATTCATGCCTCGCAGAGAACATGACATGTGCGGCGAAACACCCGAAGCAAAATAAGAAACACAGGAGCAAAAGAAGAAGGAAGATTATCACCTGAAAAAAGAAGGAAGGCGCACACACAAGTCTGGGGTGCTGCTCTCTACTACATGAAGGGTTGCTGGCCACGGAGTCGTAACTACTTCTTCATCACCTCTACACCCTCCATCTCCTTGCACATATCCTCCGGCATCTTCTTCATTCTGTCCATGACGCGGGATTTCTCCATGCGAGCCTTCATCGTCTGTTCCACGGCCACATTATGTACCTTGACCTCAGCCGGGTGCTTGATGCGGAGCTTCGCCAACTCCTCCTTCTGTACCATGACGAGGGCCTGCAGCGTCTTTATCGAGGAACTACTCTTCTCATGCAGCTTCTTCCAGCCGGCGTTCTCCTCCTTCAGCAAGTTGAGCTCGTGGCAGAGCTTCGCCTTGTCCTCCTGAAGTTGCAGGATTTCGTCGGTCGCCTTCTTATCCGAGGCAATGCTCTTCTTCAACAGCATCACCAAGCCGGCGGTCAACTCCCCCTGCTCATTGAGCTCAGCGGGCATCTCGTCGAGGCTCTCCTTTAGCATCTCCACCAAGCCATTGATGAACTCCTCCTGCTTATTGAGCTGATCGGGCATGTCGTCGAGGGATAACGACTCCAGCGCCGCCAGCGCCGCCAGCTCAGCATGTTCGCCTCCGTGGCTAGGGTACTCCTCTGAGCCCTCCCCTCCGTGGCTAGGGCGCTCCTAGGAGCACTCGCCTCCGCGGCTAGGGCGCTCCTGGGAGCCCTCGCCTCCGTGGCTAGGGCGCTCCTAGGAGCACTCGCCTCTGCGGCTAGGGTGCTCCTGGGAGCACTCGCCTGCCCGTGAGAGATCTTTCGAGGTCTCTACGAGGCGGCGAGCCCTCTATTTTTTTCCGTGTCCTTGGTTGCCGCTCCCTTGTTACGAGTAGTTCTCGACCTAGAGCTCTGCACACCGGCCATGGCAAGGACGGGCGAACAAGAAAGACTTATGAGGAGGAAGAGGTAGAGTGATTTTCGGCTAGGTACTAGTTCCCCTTTTTATAACCTAAGTACTAGCACTAGTACTAAAACCTGCATCGTGGGAGCACGTTGAGGTTTGATACGTACTAGGGTGTGAGAAGGTTTGCACTTAATTATACTGTACACTTTGGAATGTGATGGGAACAAGCTAAAGATTAATTGATGGTTTTGGTTTTGAGGCCCGAAATGGCTCCCAATGAGTTTCCTGGAACACAAATTTCAAGTACTACTGGTCAAATACGGTCGCACAAGTCAGTGATGTAACTGGTCGTTCATGTCAGACCAAGCCGATGCGTGTCGCGGGTCCGACCGACCGTCTATTGGTGCGACCGACCGTAAGTATTACACGATGGGGACTTCTGGTTGTGGTTTCGGGTGATTGTCACGTCCAAGCATTCAAAAACTAGTGATAAATCAATTACCATCTTTTTCGAAACGACCAAGTATTTTCACAGGAATACAATAGATATAGATGGTGTGATTGTCACGGTTGCAAACCGCCATGGCGCCGCAAGTTCGCAGCAGTAGCAACCGAGTAGGTCACTTCATCGCCGGCGGGGAAGGAGGGAAGCTCACCTCGCCTATGATGCATGCCTAGTGGCACCGCCGTAGCTGGTCCCACGATTTGGCTTCTCCTACCGCCCATTTGAACAGTTGCACCGGCTGCTCATGTCGTTCCGCAAGCATGCACGTTCTTTCCTCCGCAGTTGACTCCGTGAATATGATCTCTGCCATTAGCCCTAGCTCAAAATCAATGCAACGCGGCCAGATGCTGACATCCCTCAGCATCTCTCCCGTGAGATCGACTTGCGCCTCCACCTTGTGATGTGCTAGGCCGAGCTCCTTGGAACTTCTCTCCAATCGATGCGACGCTTCCTCGATCTGATTTGCCCTTGCTGCCCACCACCTAAAAAGCAGCCCTGGCATGCCCTTCGGTGCCACCGATTTGTGATTCTAGAGCAATGGATCCCCTCTAAAACACATGTGGATTTTGCTCAAAGGCGGCAGTGCTGCGGGCCGCAGCGAGAGGGCAGCCTGCGGGATCTTGGGATCTAAGGGATTATCCATGGCGCGATCCTCCATGGCGGGATTCGGTGGGCGAGGCGGGGAGGCGAGCCTTGGCGTAGGGAGATCCCTACAAGGCTAAGATAAAGATAGTAGTACTACTCTACTCCGTCCATATTTAAATACAAAGTCCACCAACAGTAGCCCTGGCAAAATTTGATCATGCTGCCTGCGTCGCCTGCGTCCTAGTTTATTGGCCCCCTTTTTATTTGTGCCACTTTTTATGACATGCATAAATATTATGTTACTTCAAAATATGGTAAAAATTGGTAGAAAATACGAAGGAGACCAATGGAAGTAACAACCCATGATTTAACTACTCGCATGCACGCAGTGGAGTAGTAATGTCTTTCTCAACTACTTCCTCCCTCACGTCCACTCAATTTGCATGCACTGTATTAATTGACCATCAATGAAGTGAAGGACTTTACACGCATCAAATTATCACATGGGGTGGATCTTCATACAAAAATGTCTCCCACCATGTACCCGCGTGTGCGTGCGAGTGGATGAGTGCGTGCGTGCACATCTTCGCTTCGTGCATGTACTGCCAGTGTGCTCGAGAGAGGACGAGTACATTCTTCTGGAACCAGCAGCACGTCACTGTGATCAATCCACACAAGGAGGTCGCGACAACGCCTCCACATGTGCCACGTGGCTTCATGAACTGAAAGAGAGACACTGTGAAGCATGCCATTGGAATTCTAATTTACGTGTTTTGCACATACTCGAAGTACTAGTAGATTTGGCAACCAAATTATGAATAAATACCACACTATAGCATGTAAGCTTTGAGTCATATATGCATGATGTAGACGTTCATTTAATTCTTATAGTTCATCTCATTCAAAATCAATTAGTTTTTTATAAAAAAAGTTAGGGCCTCTTTGATTCGTAGGATTTCCAAAACGCGGGAATTGGAAAAACATAGGATTAGAGTGGAATGTCGTCTTGAATCCTATAGGATTTAACAAGTGTTTGATTGTGCATAAAAACGTAGGATTCTTTCAAAGAGGTTCGAGTGGATGGAAAGTTTCCTATGAAATCTAGTGCAAATGAATCCTATGGAAAAAATCCTATGGTTTACAATCCTACGAATCAAACAACCAAGCTAGGAAAATTCCTAAGGATTAGAATCCTCCAAAATTCCTTTGAGAATCCTTTGAATCAAAGAAGCCCTTAATATATTTTATGATTCATGGAATTGTGCGTTGTAAAGCATAAAGTAAAAACAAATAATGGCAATTCAACTAGAATTTTTTTTGGGCAGTTATGATATGGAAGATTCTAGAACAAAGGAGAAGCACTTGTGTTTTGAGGTTTGTGCATTATGCTTAAGTTCAACCATGGAGTCTGCTAGATTGTAAATGTGGCAAAATCCGGCGGGGGGCTAGAAGATGGTGCGAGGGGCCAAGTGGAGGGAGACTATGAAGGAGTGCACAAGTGCGAGATCAATATTTAAAGAGAGGGGGCGAGAACGTGCGCTGTTGCACACAGTGGCGGAGCTATGAAAAATAAATGAGCCAGGGGGTCAAGCATTGCTAGTCCTTTACGAGGTGGGACAATTCATCAACTTAAACCATTTTACCAGGAATTGATCTAATGATCACATTCATATTAGCCTCAATATATAGTGATGTTAGGGGGGCAGGGCCCTTGCTGCCCCTTCTTTGCCACTGTGCACGCGTCTGAGAGATGGAGCGGAAGGCATGGATGATGAGAGGGGGACGTTGGATATATAATTAATGTGGGTGTATTAGCTATGTAATCCTATATAGAGTGGCATAGATTGATCGATGTGTACGTGGGAAAGAGGGTGAGACCTCACTAGATATATAGATTGATCGGTTTGTGTGGAAAACTGGGAAAGACCAAGCTATATATACACACACATAGAGGAACATCGATCGTTGGGCATGCACGTGAGAGATAAAGAATGCCCGATATGATGAAGAGGGGGAGGTGTGTGTGTGTGTGCATGCATGGGAGACCAACCTGAAGAAAAAGATTGCATGTGTGCGATGGATAAGGCCGAGTGGTAGTGTGTGTGCATGCATGCACGAGAGAAAGTTAGTGGTATAGTTATAAAGAGAACGCAACTGTGTGGGTGTAAAAAACTAGGTGAGGTCAAAATAAATGTAAAGTTGAATTCAAATATTTGAATAAGAGACCGCGATGTTTGAAACCCATGCATGCATGAATATAACTAAGATATGCGCGGTGTGGTTTGGAAACGAGCATGCTATACTGTATACACATTGAACAAGGTCACAATGATTTGAATTTGAGATACTGATGGCAGACATCGTTTGGCCACATTGCATCCGTGCATGGACACAATATTCTAACTGGAGATGATGGGTGGCTTTCGCATCACATATATATATATATTTATATTTATACCCCTATATATTATATATTATATTATTTATATAGTGTGCGGATAACTTCAACTTTGAAAGATGGTCGTTGGATGAAGCCAATATGATGGTGCAGAGATGGCAAATTCGAGCGCTATTGGCCGTTGGATATCATCTACATTCCACCAGATTTTGCCACATGTACAATCTAGAAGACTCCATGGTTGAACTTAAGCATAATGCACAAACCTCAAAACACAAGCACTTCTTCTTTGTTCTAGAATCTTCCATATCATAATTGCCAAAATATTTTTCTACATGATTTGTCATTATTTGTTTTTACTTTATGCTTTAAACGCACAATTCCATGAATCTTAAAATAGATTAGCTTTCTTATAAAAACTAGATGATTTTGAATGAAATGAACTATAAGAATTAAATGAACATCTACATCATGCATATATGACTCAAAGCTTACATGCTATAATGTGGTATTTATTCATAATTTGGTTGCCAAATCTCATGCGTGCAATGCACGTGTACCTTACTAGTCTAAATGGTGTTTGTGTGTGTGTGTGTTGTGCGTGTTAAACACATTGTACGTAGTATCATACATTGTTTTGATTCCGAACATCTAGCTAGAGCATACATGTACTATGATTTGAATTCAACATAAAACGGATACATATATTTGAATTTGAGATCGTATGTACATGTAGTTCGTATTTATATAGGAATTTACTACTCCTATATTCATGTCATGTGTTGTGAAGATACTATTTAGATGGTTGTATAACTAACCCGAGTACAATCCCATTTAAACAGGGAAAATGTACTCAAATTTAGTCCATATGCTAGACAACACGAATTTTTTTTTATTGTTAAGGGAAGTGCAAATTGTTTTGGTACTATACACGTTATGTTTGTTGTCCCGATTCTTTAGTTTTTGTTGTTGTTGTATTTGAATGCATTTATAGTAAAATAGTAAAACGGGACATGGGTCTCTCTAGTGATGAGGTGCGAATTGTCTTTTTTTGTACATGTTAAGCTTGTTCTCCCGAAATTCCAAGTCGCGCCTTGTTATGCCGAAATTTCAAGCTAGCATCTCTGTCTATCATACTGCAAAACTCTCGCCTCTTCAACCCACGCCTTGTTACCCCGAAATATTTAAGATATATCTTTGTCTCGTTGTGCCCCAAAAACTCCCTCCATATCAACCCGCGCCTTGCTATCCCAATATTACAACGCGTACGAAAACTCCCACCACCTGCGAAATCCCGACACGCGAAATTCCCGTGATACCCCTAAACTGAAAGAACCGCCTAGCTCAAATCTGCGGGGGTACTTTCATAGCTTACCCCACATTTCGGACAAGCGCGTCCCTAAGCCATGGTTCCCCCTCCCATCCCAGCTGCCCACCCATTCATACACCGAGGCCATGAAAACCTGCGAAGCCCCACACCCTCCTTCGTCCGCCACCCAGCTAGAGATTCTTCCCCGACGACGTCCTGCACAGCAACACCTCGACATCCCTCATCCACTGCACCGGATGAGGATCCGTCGTCGATCTCGTCGTCTCGCCGGTTCAGCCACCCCGTCCTCCACCTCCAAGGAGATGCCCCGACGTTCCCCTCGTCTTTCATGCCACGTCCATTCCCACAGCGCCATTTTCACCTGCACCACCGGAAGAGCAGCATCATCACCGTTTCCTCGGATGAAGCTGAGGCCTAATCGGCGCCATCAACGAGGCTCTACACTAATCACCACATTTTCTTCTTGATCCGATCTCACGGCGCTGCCGGCGCTCGGTCCCGAGCCGACATGGCGCGGCTCCATCCACGGCGGCGTCGCCGGCCACTTCCTCCATGGCGTCGCTCCCTCGGCGGCGACGTCCACATCGGTAGGACCAGCTGCTGCTCTACTCTTGCTCTCGGTCCCCTGCCTGGTCTGCTCTTGCTCTTGCTCTTGCTCACCCTGCTGCTCCCGCTCTTGCTCTTGCTTGTGTTGCTGCTCTCGCTCTTGCTCTTGCTCTTTCTTACGATGCTGCTCCCATTTAGCTACACTTCAGTGGACTGAATCGACTTTTGGGTCAATTGATTTTCAGGGGGTGGGGGGGCTCGCCGGAGTTAAGGAAGAACCAGCCGCAGCGGGGAGGGGGGATCGCCGGAGAGGTAAACCCACTATCTATCTTAGGGTTCAGGGTGCGGTAGATGATCGCCGGCGGTGGTAGGGCGGTGGCGTGGGGATCGCAGAGAAAAAGCTTGGCGCGAAGGTGCGTAGAGGGATGGCTGTGGCGGCGGCGGACCAGCGGTGGGGAGTGGTTTCAGGGCGAGCGGGGCGGCGCACCACCAGCCGGGGGCGACGGTGGGCGGCGGTTTGGCCGGTGGTGGCTGGCGGCTCTGGGGGTGGAGGTTGAAGATGAACTGCAGGCCCTTGATTTCGTATCCAACGGCTGGAAAATTGACTGACCAAAGATGAAAAAGTCAGTCGAGTGATGCTGCTACACGACCAGCTGCCCCGGCTCTCGCACGCGCTGCTGCTCCGGGCGCTGCTACTGCTTTTCTACTACTAGTGCGTTCAGTTTTGACAGTAAAATTCAGTTTCGACAGGAAAATTCAGTTCCGACAGTTAAGTTCAGTTTCAACAGTTAAATTCAGTTTCAACAGTTAAGTTCAGAGATGAGCGGCTGATGTATTTTACATCTAGCACTTTGTGGTCATGTATTTTACGTCATCTATTGGTGATGCTATTAGAATTCCACTCAGGTTGATGTTGTCTCTCTTGTCCTGCTTCAGCCTCAGCGTCGTACAACTCACCGGAGCTGCTCCAACGATGAAACCCTCCATCACCGCGGAGCAGTACCCCGGGCTCCATCTCCAGATGCCTAAGATATTCTTCCCCTCCTCCGATAGCCAAGTCAGCCGAAGCATCCTCACCGACCAACCCAATGACAATGAGATCGACATGGCTTCGCCAAAGAGGTTGTACACTTGTTGCATCTCTTTTTTACTCTACATGTCACTACAAAAAAAAGACACATCCGTGACATTTTGGGCCGAACAATTTTTTTTTCTGTCATACTTATGACACTTCTATGACGATAATTGTGACAAAACCCGGTATCATCATAGATGTGGTGGGCTCCTACTTCTATGACAAAAAATCATGACAGAAAATGGGATTTTCGCCCTGGGCGGGTCGGAGACGCAGCTGCATGACATTCTTTGGGCCGTCCATGACGGAAAAAACCGTGGTAGAAGCAAGGGCTAGGAAAATATCGGCGTGTTCCTGGTTACGGTGGGTGGTCGGGGCCGAGCGATGCATGGAGGATTGCGCATTTCTCTCATACACGTATGCGCGTGGGTGCGAGGCGTTGGGCTCTAACTGAACCCGAGCGAGGCGTTCGCCTACTGAACCCGAGCGATTGCACTGCAGGCTACGCGTTACTGAACCCGAGCGATCAATCGATGGCTGTTAACTGAACCTGATCGAGTGATTCCTTCGCTACTGCTGCTAACTGAAGCCGATCGATGCTGCCTCTAGATGAACAGTGAGCGTTGCTGGGGGGTTTGGATGAATAGTTCCCGGTGGGGGTGGATGAACAGGACGCTGTGGTGTTGCCTCTGGATGAACAGGACCCCGATTGATTGAGCCGGTTGGGGCTGGATGAACAGGACCCCGTGGAGGGCTGGATGAACAGGACGACCTCGTGGAGGGCTGGATGAACAGTAGACGGTGGAGGGCTGGATGAACAGTAGCCCGTGGAGGGGTGGTTGAACTGGAGCCCGTGGAGAGGGCTGGTTGAACAGTAGCCGGTGGAGTCGCACGTGGGGGAGGCTGGATGAACAGGAGCCCGTGGATGAACAGTCGCAGGTGGAGGCTGGAGGAGGTCGACGGTGGATGAACAGTAGCCCGTGGAGGCTCGAGGGGGTCGACGGTGGAGATGAACAGTATCCCGTGGAGTCCCGTTTTGCGGTACGCCACAACCCTCCCGATGAACAGGACACCCGTTTCGACCGTAGCGCTCCAACACAAGTCCGTTTCCTCCGTTTTGCGGTATGCCACACCCCTCCTGATCAACAGGACCCCCGTTTCGACCGTAGGAGGTCCGTTTCCTCCGTTTTGTGGTACGCCAGACCCCTCCCGATGAACAGGATCCCGTTTCGAACATGGCCAGTCGAACACAAGGCCGTTTCCTCCGTTCTGCGGTACGCGAGGCCTCGTTTCCATCGGCTGTTCCGTCCAAGCCCTCCCGATGAACACGACGACGCCTCCCATTCCGACCCAGCCGTTTGGCTCCCCGTGAACACGACGATGATGCAGTTTCTCCGTTCCGACCCAGCCATGTACACGAGCCCTGGCCGTACGTATGCGCGAGTAGGCGTTCGAGACCCAGCCCGTATGTACGTATGTGGCCGTATTTTCTTTCTTGCACACTGCCACTTTACGTACGTGTATATGCTACGTGCGCACCTCTACTACGACACGTGCGCGCCTCTACATCGACCAGTATGTACGTACACGTTCGCAACCAGAATGACAACACTACGTATGCTTCGACCAGGTGGGTCCTGACTGTCAGGCACTTCCTTCCGTGCGAAGATGTAGCTAGTGGGTCCCAGCAGTCAGGGGGGCGAATCATTTTTTCCCGGACGCACTTCCTTGCGTGCGAAGATGTAGCTGGTGGGTCCCAGCAGTCAGGGGGAAACGTTTTTTTCACGAAATACGGTGGCCCGTCCGGTGGATCCCTGCTGTCAGGTGGAGGAATGATTATTTTGCGCGTAATAAGGAGGCACTTCCTTGTGGCCACCGTGGACCCAGCTGTCAGCCTCTCCACGTACAGTACTCTTCTGATGGAAGGTTTTCCTTGACCACGTTGACCACGCCGCGCCGAGAGCACCAGGGCGGTGCACGACGGCGAGGCCTAGGAAGGGGACGACGCGGAGCCGGGGAAGACGCGGCAGTGGATGCCCACGCGGAGAGGAGTACGAGGGTTCACTGGTTCGGCTACGGTGTGAGGCTGCCGTCTCCGCAGAATAATAGGGGGTGTGGGTGAGTAGAGGGATGCCCTGGCCAGCGGTGGGAGTAGTAGGGGGCGGTGAGGCCTGCACGGTAGCATAGCCGGCCATGGGAGGCAGGAGCAGGCGGCACGACCGGCGCTGCTTTGGGCGGCTGGAGCAAGAAAACCAGAGGTTGAAGAAGCATGACAGCCGTTGGATGGACATCGTACGGTCACTGCAGCTAGAATCGTTTATATTGACTAAGTTGACAAAGCCCTTGGTACGCGTCAACTTAGTAGGCCCACAGGTCAGCTTCCGAAATGGTGCACCCCAGCTGTCAGGGGGAGGAATCATTTTTTGGGCGGGTGAAGCTAGAATATCCGAGATTGAAGAAGAAGCACGACATCCGTTGGATGGACATCCAATGGACACTGCTGCTAGAACCGTGTGTTGACTATAAGTTGACAAAGCCTTGCATACGCGTCAACTCTCTTTTTTTAGGGGACCCGTCAACTTAGTAAGGTCACAAGTGTGTGGCAGAGAACTTATAGCCCATTTGAGATTTGTAAGAATGTGCAGCCAATTTTTGAATTCTAATGGAATTTACTACAGCCTATTTACAGTTTGTTAAAAGTACAGCCCATTTCAACCAACCGTCAAAACAGAATTCAATAAAATTTCCCACATTTTGATAGGATCCGAAATATTTTTATCTCGAAATTTCTAGTCAGAAAATACAATTTCAATATAAATTTATTTTACGTAAAAATCCAACGAAACATTGCGCTCGCAAAAATTAATGAAATTAAAATTTTCAATATCCAAAAATAATATTTTATAAAGTAATTACGTGTTTGGTCTATTTTTTATAGTTAGTGCCCAGTTTTTATAATTACATCCCATTTATTATTTCTTAAAGCCCATTTTCTTGTTAAGCCTAATGCATCCCTCCTAGGAAAGATTTGCAGCCCAGTGGGGCGAAGAATAATAACTTGACCTAGCCTGGGTATTCCTAAAAAAAGTATAGCTGGGCTACCCATTTTCAGCTTGAAAAAAATTAATATCTGGACTGGATATCTGGCCTGGGCTAGACGGGCCACAGCTCGCCCAGTTAATACCTGCAGCGATGTTTTCGTTGTTGTTCAGAGGAGAAAAATTAATATCTGGGCTAAATATCGCTCAAGAAAAACTCTGCAGTGCTCACACCTCAAAAACACAAATACTGCTCGAGCTGCTTGGTCCCAGCTGTCGGCCGTTTCTTGTGCAATTCTCTCGTTTATTGACTACATAGGTTGACAATGGTGTGGGACCGTGATGTCAGGAAACCAGGAGGAAGCAAAAAAATTATAGTTTTATATACTAATAAGGAGGCACTTGCATACGTGCGGCTATGGCCCTGGTGGGCCCCCACTGTCATCCTCTCCAAGTGAAGTCATCTCCTCATCCTCATGTCCGTTGACCATGTTGACAACGCGAGATGGCGGCACCACGGCGAGCGCAACAACTCGAAGGACGACGGAGAGGGCCTCGCGGGCCCTATGGATGGTCTGATACAGCGCCCGCTGCTCATTCGGGAAGCCAGGATCATAGGGCCACATGTCCGCGACGGCATTGTCGTTCGCTTGTTCACCGGTGCTCGTTGAGGAGACGGAGGTTGCAGCACAGGTCCTCCTGCGCTGGTAGCTCTTCCGCTATTAGGGCTTCGAAGTGCGGCCGCACCTGCTCTATGGTGAACACGGCATGAACCGGCTTGGACAGTGGCGCCGGCTCCTGGTCGGAAGCTATGTCCATCGTCTGATTGTCGTCGCTCAGCTCGGCGAGCTAGCTGGCGAGCCAGCATGTCCGGCTGCTGGATCCGACCCGCTGCCAAGCACGAGTCTGACTGCCCTGGCCCACCCAGACCGCCTCCCTTTCCCGCGCGCGCTTTCCGCCTGAAACGGTCAGCGCCGCCCGCCCCGCTTCCCGGTGCAGGCGATTGCTCCGCCTTCAAACGACACAAGTGCCTTCCGTGCATCCTTCTGCCGCCCACATTAATGATACGCAGTTGCCGAGGCGGCTACTCCGGCGCCACATGTCCGTCCCTCCGCCGCCCACCATTGCTATATAAACTGCTGCGCCGGCCATAGCCGCAGTCATCCGCATCCGTTCCCTTTCTCCTGTCCACACCACTACTGCCCACCATGGCTTCCTCGCGCTCCAGCGCCCTTCGGGACGGGCGGACAATGGACCACAAGGAGATGGCAGCCATTGCTGCCGACTGGCTGGCCGGCAGGCAGCCGGAGGAGGACGACGTCCCAATGGAGAACATGGTAGTCGACGATCCGGCGCCAACCCCCTCCTCCACGCCATCCTCGCCGGTGCATTGCACCATGACCATCGGCGAGGCCCGTGCCCAATATGTGGACACGGTGAGGCAGAAGCGTGAGGAGCAGTCCTGGAAGGCTCAGGCCGACGCCGCCTACGACCACCATCTCCTCCAGGAGCACCTGCAGGCAGAGGAGCAGATCGCCGCGGAGCGGACGGAGCAGGAGGCGCTGCTCGACTCATACCACTCCACCCGCGAGGGCCGCCTTGAGTGTTGGCGGTACTGCATGCGAGTGGCGGAGGCTACGGCCGCCTACAAAGAGGGCGATGAAGCGGGCGAGGCGCTGTTTGGCGATAGCGAGGACGAGGCAGAGGACAATGCCGGCTCCGACGAGTCCCCGCTCCGCTGGCGTCGACGAGGCCCTTCTCCGCCGAGGCCCCGCGGCACCAACAATGAGGCAGAGGACACCGCCGGCTCCACCGAGGCCCCACCTTGCCGGCAACGAGGGGGAGGATTTCCCCCGCTCCGCCGAGGCACCGCCTGCCGGCAACGAGACAGTGGACATCGCCGGCTCCGCCGAGGCCCCGCCCTGCTGCCAGCGAGGCCGCGCCACACAGAAAACGAGGAAGTGGAACACAGTAGGTCGCCGCCGCTCGGGTCCAAGTAAGGCCACCGCTGCTACCCTCCGGTTGAAGCTAAGCTAGGCGGGTTGACCACTGACGGCCAGTTAGCTTCTTGGCGGCGACTTGGAGTTGGAGAGCTATGTTGGAGAAGGACGCTGCTTCTACTTAACTGTTGGTGCAGTTGGCTGACTGACACGTGGGCCCAACAAGCATCTGGGCCACATGTCAGTTACGCAACTGCACCTGCAGTTAAGTCACTGAAGCTTCTGTTCGGCTCAGCCGGACACAGGTGGGTAGCTTCGGTTAATTAATTATACCTCCAGCGCACCCCTTTTTAGTTGAAGAATGTATGAAATGTAATGAAATCCGGCATGTTTATATGAAATCCGACCGTGCATGAATGAATTTATTTCGATTAGTTCGAATTCTTTTATCACTGGCATTGGATGAACTGCAAAACAATACGTACTAGCATTATTCCCAGGGTGATCACCTCGTTTGCAGCAGTTTCACATGTACTCCCTCCGGTCCTTTCTATTCTGCATACAAGCTTTGTCTGCACTCAAAGTATCTCTACTTTGACCAATCTTATAGAAAAAAGTATGGACTTTCACAATGTGCGAATTAAAAAGGAACACCAGGAGTACAAAGAGTTTGAGCAGCCTTTTAGCGTTCTCGTACATTGCAATCACACACACAGGCCTGGCAATTCATAGAGAACATTCAAAACAATCGATGATTATGCATCTCAGTGATTCACATGTCAGAGCCAATATTTACTTCATAACTAAAGAATAAAGAAAAAATGGATCGACGCTGCTGACAGCAAAGGGCGTCCCATTCGAAAATATCAAACGCATGTCTTCTTGCTAAAATCAACGAGCAAAATTTGACAAGGTTGTCCCATTCCAAAATATCAAATGCCTACGATAGTGGAATGGGCAGGGTTTGCCATCAGTTCGGACATTGACATGGCACCTCGTGCTAAATAAACCAGCTGTTCTGTTTATGCAGTTCCACCAAAATCAACCAAATTCGCACGTAGCTTGTATGATTTCGCCCTTATACGTTGCAACGCCTTGAACTTATCGGCACCTCCTTTCTTGTGGTGGAAATGAATGATTCGATGTATTCATGAACATTTTGTGCAGTTCCCATTGAAATCAAGCTGAGCACCCCTGTTTGCACAAATACAAAAAAGTGATTAGTATAAAGCAAACTGTACTATGAATTGACAGTTTAAACAGGCACCTACATGGTCCATGTAGAGCACACTTTTAGAAAAATGGAACTCACCGGAAAGAATACTAGAACAACATTGTACTCGCGCATCACAGCAAGAAAATGGAGATTTGTCAGTCCTTCTGAGCTGAAGTTAGTTTGGTCTTGTGGGGAGTAATGTAACCATCCTCCAACTGCTCCTTCTGATGAGAAGATAGACAGGGCTTCTTCATCCTGGCATAATCGGAACTAGTCACTTCACGTACTCCATATTCTTCTTCAGAGGAGGATGATCCTGTTGTGCAAAAACAAGAGGACAACTAAATGCTAGCATCCCTGTTTGCTCGAAAAAAGGAAAGGAAATATTTAAAACAGCACAGATGAAGCATTCACAAGGACAATACCACTTTTTCATGACAGTATCTAAATAGTAGCACAACACCAATAGAGATGACAAAGCTCAATCATATGGATGAAATCAGTGGGCGAGTACCAACCTTTGTCAGGAGGCTTATTGTGTAGAGCATACAGATGAAGCACTTCTCCGGAACCATCTGTTGCTATCTACAGTGGTGGACATGCTTACTATATACTCCTTGATTAGTTTAATGTTTCCAACATCTTCTTGTGCAGTTCCACTAAAATATATGGTATCTTCAAAGAAGATCCCTGTTTGCACAAGTAGAGATAATTACGTATTACATTAAGAGTGGCATCAAATAAGTGGCAAAACATCCAGCCATAGCAATAAATTAAGATGCAAAACTATATCATTACTTGTGTAATCACAGTTCTAGTGCTTCATTACAGCACCGGGAGTTGATTTTTGTTTTTCTTCCGCTTGTTCTTCCCCTTCATCACTTGGTTCAATAACGGACAAGCTTCGCCTTCAATGTAAGATTTGGCATGTCAATTAGGTTGCACAAGTATAGCACTAAACAATGACATTAATTTTCTGATGAAAGTGGCAAAATACAGGCCAACAGTTGTGAAATATCCTTATCTTACCTCAGTGGGATATTACGGTGCACATACAGATTGGAAGCCTTGTCTCCATTTGTGCAGTTCACTAAAATCAAGCAACATTACCGTACAAGTAGCACAACATATGAAAGCACACTGCATAATCATGTGAAAGAAGGCTAGTACTGACCTCTCATGACGCGGGATTCAAACAACTCACAAGAAGAAGATCTGAACCAAATTTGCCAACACGGATAGGAAGTAAGATCTCCTCTTGTGCAGTTCCACTAAGATCAAGCAATCAAGCAACGTTGTCGGTGTGACATTTTGGTTGAACTGCACAAAACACTCTTAAAACAAAAGTGTTTTGTGCAGTGCAACAAAAGGTCACAATGGCAACGAGGTGAAGTAGATAACCCTGTTTACACAGAGGTGCAAAGGAAACAACTAGTGGTCAATAACGGTGGATGACACAGGAGCCAACAAAAAGAAGCATCTACCTTATCTAAATGGGAAAGAAAGCAAGACAGTAGCATTTCTCAAACGGTGGCATTCATTTATATTAACAAAGAGATTATATTAACAATAAAATTCGTTAAACATGTAATTTGCTTTTAACTGTGGCATTGCATTAATTTTCCAGTGGCATTATTAGAGGGTGTTTGTTTACAGGAACATTTTGGTGGAGGGACTAAAAAAACTCTGTGTCAGTCCCATCTAAACCAAACAGGAGGGACTTTTAGGGACTAAAAGTGGGCATTTGGGACTAAAGAAAGAAGAACCCGAGGGAGAGTCTTTTTGGGACTTTTTCCAACAGTTACCCTGCCATGCATCGCACCTTGTCTCTATTAGTTCATTACTAGGGGTAACATGGTCTTTTAGCATGTCATTTAATAACCTCTAGTCCATGTTTAGTCCCTAGAACCAAGCAGGTAGGGACTACGGAGTTTTTAACCAAACAGAGCCTTAGATTAACAACAGCTAAAGAGTTGCACGGGACAGTGGACGCACCAGCACCATGTGCATCTACCGATGTACTGGGGTGATGCACAGTCTGTTGCAACAAAGAACAAACAACCAAGGAGCATATTTGTGTTGGTCCCAGTTTTTTACCTTTAGACACCTTTCGCTATGTGAGCGCAGCAAATCTAGTCCTGCTCAAACTCTACAGCCTTGTCCCCCAAAACAAAAGATCAGTTCGTTACAGATGTGCGTACTGCGTTTGTCATTGTTTTCCCATTTCGACCAACGTAGGTGCTAGATAGCCAGTCTGTACTAGTACTTTCCCCACTTCCTTTCCTCTTTGAACCATGTCCTAGATTTATGCTATACAACTTCCCAACTACTTTCCCCCATTCCTGTCCTCTTTGAACCACGTCTTAGATTCATGCGATACAACTTTCCCCACTACTTTCCCCTTCCTTTCCTTTTTGAACCACCTCCTAGATTCATGCTATACAACTTTTCCCACTACTTTCCCCCATTCCTTTCCTCTTTGAACCACGTCCTAGATTCATGGTATACAAATTTCCCCACTACTTTCCTGTTTGATCCAACACCTAGATTCGAGTGCAGAAGCGGAAAAAACCCACATGCAGCTAGAGCAATGCATGTGGAATAAGTAAATTATACCTTAAGGTTCTTAGGGTGTGGTTCAGTGGGCGACCGGAGGCCGTTCGACCCACACTATGTACGGCAGCGAAGAAGAAGGGGTCGGAGGCCCTCCCGCGCTGCTGCTGGGTGAAAGTGAACAGCTGCGCCGGTAGTGGATTCCCTCCCTCGCCGATGGCGACAGCGTTAAGCCTCCTTCCCTTCCCGGCGAACAGATCCTGCCGGCTCTTTGACCAGCAGTGAGGGGAGAGAGAGAGGCCAACGAAGTCTTGTTTAGATCTGGAGAGGGTGAGAGAGTGTGAAGAGAGCAACTACAAGCAGACCAACAGTGAGGGGAGAGAGAGAGGCCAACGAAGTCTTGTTTAGATCTGGAGAGGGTGAGAGAGTGTGAAGAGAGCAACTACAAGCGCTGAGGCTCCAGCGTGTATATATATACTGGAGAGAGTGTGAAGAGTGCAAACCCTAGAAAACAAGCGTCGAGGCTGCAACTTATATGTGATGAGGTGATTATACGGTCACTACGAGATCGTATAGCTCCGTATCCATCCATTTTGACCAGTCAAAGAATCCTCCTGGCAAGAATTATGCTCAAGTGTAGTTATCGAACCCGAGACCTCAAGTTTGATGAGCGAACAGGCTAACCAGCTACACAACCCTCTCGTTATGTTCAACGAGAGGAAAATAACCTTTCATACATTCCTGCATTCGTGTGACAAGCATGTCGTGTTTTTTTTGTGTGTGTGGGAGTCATTGGGATTTAAATCATAATCATGTGGCTTTGGTGGTAAGACTATCCACAGTGGTGCAGAAATAATGCAGCCTTAGTCACCTTACCTCTCTCCACGTAGTATGTTGGGTCCCACCAGTCAGAGGGTGAAACAAACAAATTAATAAGAAAAATTAAAAGCGCCAGCGGTGTATCTTACCTCACACATCTTTCTACTGCTCGGGAACACTGTCCAATTGATCCCTTTGTTCGCTCACGTACTATTTTAAGTGAATCCTTATTATAACATGCACACAATTTTGGGCACTTGTATTCGACCTAAGTCAGTGTGCCACCGTATCTCGTACGACTCCCTCCGTCTAGGTGTAATAAGTCACGTTAGAAGGTGCAGTGGGACCAAGGTGCAAGCAGATTGGAGGAGAAGGAGAAACTTGACCGGTCATTCCTCCAATCAAAGCCCTGATTTCTGTCTCTAAACGCAACAATTAATCCAAACAACTAAGAGATGCTGTTTTAGCTACCATGCAGGGCCACGTATTAACTCGCATGCAAGCCGACTTTGATTTCTTGACTGATCAACGCGTAGTTGCGCTCCATGCATTGGGTTTCTGGGGGAGATAACAAGGCAGAGTAAGGAGTGTTTGGTTACATTGCTTAGGCTGGTCATAGTGGTGAGTAACTTGGACTAGTAACATGCATTTTTTACTAGTCTATGTTACTGGAGTACTACGCGAAGTTTGCCGTTGGAAGCGAGCCGATCTGGCTCTCCTGAGCTAGCAAGGTTTTTCTAGCCCACCCAAGCTAGCTGGCCCACAAAAGCTAACATATTTTAACAGTTCCAAATGCCTAACCTTGCCCGACTATGCTACAAGATGTTCTTGCTAAGGATCCAAACGCTCCCTAAGTAACAACGCTCGCTAGCAACGAGGCCAGGAGGGGATTGAGATGCGAAGTTAATGGACGACGCCTAAACATTTTGGGAATATCTGATTTTCCGTAAGATGACTTAACACCTAGACGGAGGGATTACTACTCCTCAGTCCAGGTTTGATGGAATATTCGTCACCTCTTCTCTTCTTGTACGTACTCCATTTGTATCTCACTTCCTGTGGCTTCGCACTCGCACGATTTTCCTATTCTATGAACCTGTGTGTGCGTGTGCGTGTGTGTGTTTAACAGCATGTGTGTGTTAGAGAGAGCGACATATCGACCTACTCCTACGGAGAGATGGTGTGTAGTGTACGATTTTAGCCGCGAGAGTCGGTGCATCCTCTCGTTTCCGGGCGTCCGGTAGGGACAAGCGGACAGCTGCCATGCCCGCTCCTGACCAGCCTGGCCCACCCAAAGCCCCTCCATCGCCCGCGCGTGCTTCCTGCCCGAAACGGTCAGCGCCGCTCCAAAGAATCGGTGCCGCATTCATGCTCGGGTAGAGCGGACGCGACCTCTCACTGGCGCCTGCGTTGAAGGGAGAAGCGGATTCAAGAGTGATGGTTGCTTCGTCCGTCCAACTTACTGCTGGGTCTATGTGATTCGACGGCTCATTGGTCATTATTACTGAGGTGGTAGGACTGCTGGATGTCCCACGCTTTCGGTGAAAGGAGGTACTACTAGCTTACAATTTTCTCCATTCTTACGGCGGAGGAGTGCAAGAGAAGTGAAAACACGCAGGCTCAGTGATTACATGGCCCACCTCACACTATCACCATATTTTCTGGACACAGTGCGACACCTAACTCTTTACATAGTACTCCCTCCGTTCCTAAATATAAGTCTTTGTAGAGATCCCACTAGGTGGACTACATACGGAACAAAATGAATGAATCTACACTTAAAATGCATCTATATACATCCGTATGTGGTTCATTGTGAAATCTCTACAAAGACTTATATTTAGGAACGGAGGAAGTACTAGTATAGTACGTACTGTAATTTATCAGCGAGATAGTACAATGCTATGAAGCTTCCAGCTTCTGTTACATGTATCTTGCGTCCAAGGTTGCCCGTTGCAACATTTCATCAAATACAAAGGAGACTAACATGCATGGTATTGCATCTCAATGATTGACAGATCATAGCAAATATTGGTTCCTCAAAAAGATCATAGCAATTATGTACTCCCTCCGTTCCAAAATAAGTGTCACAACTTTATGCAGGGGGTGTTTGTTTCCAGGGACTTTTTAGTGCAGGGACTAGAAAAAGTCCCTCTTAGAGACTTCTTAACCAAACAGGATGGACTACTAGGGACTAAAACTTGCTTTTTGGGACTAAATGAAGAAGACTCTCAAGGAGAGTAATTTTTGGGACTTTTCCAACAATGCCCCTCCCTGCACCCATTGCCCCGCCGCCCCATGGTGTTGTTTGGTTGTTATTTTTCTGTATACTGGGGGTAACATGGTTATTCAATAACCTCTAGGGAGGGACTAGGGACTTTTTAGTCCCTGAAAACAAACAAGGAGGGACTTTTTAAGGAGTAGGGACTTTTTAGTTGGGACTAGGAAAAGTCCTAGGACTTATGAACCAAACAGGGCCTCAATATGGACTACATACGGAGCAAAATGAGTGAATCTACACTCTAAAATATGTGTATATACATAAGTGTTTGGAGTATGTACTAGTAGTTCATATTGAAATCTACTAAAGGACATATATATTCCAAACAATATGATAATCTCTCTAACCAAGGTAGTAGGGACGAGGAGTAAACGGAGGGAGTAGTAAAATTTTCTCCTCGTCCTGCGAGCCATCGCGCGGGTGGGCGAGGGAGCGGGCGTAAGGCGTACAACACTACTACTAGTAAGCAAGCTTCACCTCATCCTGTGAGCCACCGCGCCTGTGGGCGGGGGAGACGGCATACTAAGCAAGCTTCTCCTCGTTAACGGGACACATCAAAAGTACTCCAGTGTATGAGCCTTGCCTCTAAGGCAGGCCCCACATGGTTTGCCTCTTTTTTAACATAACGCGTCAAGTCGCAATTTATTTGTTCACCCGTGGTAGACGATCCTCCCTCCACCAAGTGGACAACCAGTACATGGTCAAATTACCACATGGGCTGCCTTTTCGTACAGAAATGAGCTCCACCGTGTACCCGCGCGGGTGTGGTTGGGAAAGAGACGGGAGTACGTGCGCCATGCATGCACCTCTTCTCTTCGTGCACGTCCCCCATCTACGTGGGGTGTGTGTGAGAGATACAAACCTAGAAAAATGGCTTGTGCGTTCGTGAGTGTTT
>NC_057799.1:209866663-209869642 GCF_018294505.1 Triticum aestivum
ATTGTGTGTGTGTGTGTGTGTGCAAGTCAAATATATAGGGCGACTGACCTACCGGAACATCAGAGGGCACATGTCAAGTTTGTCTGTGGCAGGGAGACATGACTAGAGCGCTCGATGTATCAGGGTGTGTGTGTAGGAGCGGGGTGGGGGGAGGGGTAGGCAGAGGCCTAACTGTAGAGGTAGAACGACTCGTATATGTGTTGAGAAGGAGAGACCGAGCTATGTCTTGAGGGAGATCGGTCGACATCCATACATAACTGAAGGACGGGAAATAGGATGCGAGAGAGAGAGAGGAGAGAGAGAGGGAGGGAGAGGGTTAGAGTGTTGGATGGGTGATGGAGTTGCTTCTCGAAGATGGTGGGAGAGGCCTACTAGACAAACTGGGGGTGGAACTGCAATATTATCAATAAGAGTGGGGATGTGTTTCTGTGTGTGCCTGTGCATGATAGATCTGTCGGGACGCATCCATGGATGATGAAGGGAAACCATGTGTTTGGTAAGCAAACCTAACTAGATCGGTAGATCAATTGTTGTTTGTCGGAGGAAGGGAGAAACATAACTAATGAGGTAGATCGATCGACGTGTGGGAAAAAACGAGTTATAATGACCTAGCTAGCTATATGTATAGCGGGAGATCAGTCGGTGTATGTCCATTTGTTAGAGGCAAATAAGGCCCGGCGAGACGGATAGACAGAGAGAATGGAGCAAGGAGGTGGTGGGAGAGGCCCAGCTACTAGCTAGATAGGGGAGGAGTGTGCGGTTGTGAGATCGATGAAAAGAGGGGCGAGAGTTTACACGTGTGTGGGACCGTATGAGAGACACGAGGCAAGGACACATAAAGGAGGAGATTAAAGGTGCATGTGTATGGTGTAGGTAGACATCACTGAACAGGTTTATCGATCGGTGTGTGTCGAAAAAGTTGTGGAGACTGTGGGAGAACGACCTAAAGAAAAAAAATGAATGCGCGCGATGGATAGAATGCTGAGGGAGGAGGAGGGCGTGTTCATGCACGAGAGAAAGTTAGTGGTAGCTACAAAGGTTATAGGATTGTGTGGGTGTAAGAGACTAACAAAGATCATAATTTGATATGAAAGTGGATTCATATATTTGAATAGGAGATCATAGTGTTTTAAACATATGCATGCAGGAATATAGCGGTGATAAGCGTGTTGTGGTTTTGCACATGTTATACCATAATGTGATAATGCATGGCACTTGCAACTCACAGCTAAATGTCGAACAATCTAAACCATACTATACATCGAACAATCTCACATTTTATTTGAATTTGTGATAATGTGTGGCGTTTGCAGCTTACAACTAAATATCGAACAATCTAAACAATACTATATATTGAACATTCTCACATTTTATTTGAATTTGTGGTAATGTGTGGTGTTTGCAACTCACATCTAAATACTTGTAGGCGTAGGGGCGGGGCACCATACATAATGTGATAAACACATTATACATATGAGACATGGTTTAGATTATGAAGATCTAGCTAGAGCTTGAAATGTACTGTGATTTGAAATCAACATAAAGTGGATTCAAAAAATCGAGTTCGAGTTCATATAGTACACATAGTTCATATGTAACTCGAGACTAATCATGTGGTGTGCTATGAAGATAATACACAAATGATGGTTTAACTTGACTGATGATTGTAGATCTTATTAAAATAGAGAAACAAATTCAAATGCTTTGACTTCACAACAATCATTATTGTAGATCTTATTCAAATAGAGAAACGAATTCAAATTTAGTTCATATTGAAGCGGTAGTATATACGTTTGGAATGCACTAGAACGTTTATTTGAGTAGTAGGTTGCATGCATTATACACGTAGCGAAATATTTTAATTGAACACAACATGAATTCAAAGTTTTGAATGACATTTGTAGTGCGAATTGATTTGGTATAGTACATGTTAGGTTTGTCCGGAAATTTCAACCCGCGCCTTGTTAGCCTGGAATATTTAAGATATATCTTTGTCTCGTTGTGCTCCGACAACACCCTCCATCTCAACCCGCGCCTTGCTATTCCAAAATTACAACGCGCGCGAAAACTCCCACCTCCTGTGAAATCCCGACACGCGAACTGCCCGTGATACCCCTGAACCAAAAGAACCGCCTCAAATCGGTGGGGGTACTTTCGTAACTTACCCTACATTTCGGACAAGCGCGTCCCTAAGCCATGGTTCCCCACTCCCATCCTATCCGCCCACCCATTCGTACACCGAGGCCGAGAAAACCCGTGAAGCCCCACACCCTCCTACGTCCGCCACCCAGCTGGAGCCTCTTCCCCGATGACATCGTCCACAGCAACACCTCGACGTCCCTCATCCACCGTACTGGATGAGGATCCGTCGTCGATCTGGTCGTCCTGCCGGTTCAGCCACCCTTTCCTCCACCTCCAAGGAGCTGCCCCGACGTTCCCCTCGTCGTTCGCGCCACCTCCATTCCCACACCGCCATCTTCACCTGCACCACCGGAAGAGCATCATCATCACCGTTTCCTCGGATGAAGATGCGGCCTAATCGGCGCCACCAAAGAGGTTGTACACTAATCGCCGCATTTTCTTCTTGATTCGATCTCACAGTGCTGCCGGCGCTCGGTCCCGAGCCGACACGGCGCGACTCCTTCCATGGCGGCGTCACCGGCCACTTCCTCCACGGCGTCGCTCCCTCGGCGGCGACGTCCACATTAGTAGGAGCTGCTGCTGCTTTAGCTGTCGTTCGCGCTGCTGCTCTGCTCTTGCTCTCGGTCCCCTGCCTGGTCTGCTCTTGCTCTTGCTCTTGCTCGCGCTGTTGCTCTCGCTATTGCTTGCGATGCGGCTCCGATTTAGCTACACTTTAGTCGACTGAATCGACTTTTGGGCCAGTCGATTTTCAGGGGGTGGGGGGGCTCGCCGGAGTTAAGGAAGAACCAGCCGCAGCGAGGAGGGGGGCTCGCCGGAGAGGTACCCCACTATCTATCT